>NC_045447.1:84030595-84281863 GCF_002776525.5 Piliocolobus tephrosceles | reverse complement strand
TTTTGGAATAAGTGTGATGTGGTGCTGAGAAGAATGTATATTCTGTTGACTTGGGGTGGAGAGTTCTATAGATGTCTATTAGGTCCGCTTGGTGCAGAGATGAGTTCAATTCCTGGATATCCTTGTTAACTTTCTGTCTCGTTGATCTGTCTAATGTTGACAGTGGAGTGTTGAAGTCTCCCATTATTATTGTATGGGAGTCTAAGTCTCTTTGTAAGTCTCTAAGGACTTGCTTTATGAATCTGGGTGCTCCTGTATTGGGTGCATATATATTTAGGATAGTTAGCTCTTCCTGTTGAATTGATCCCTTTACCATTATGTAATGGCCTTCTTTGTCTCTTTTGATCTTTGATGGTTTAAAGTCTGTTTTATCAGAGACTAGGATTGCAACCCCTGCTTTTTTTTGTTCTCCATTTGCTTGGTAGATCTTCCTCCATCCCTTTATTTTGAGCCTATGTATGTCTCTGCATGTGAGATGGGTCTCCTGAAGACAGCAGACTGATGGGTCTTGACTCTTTATCCAGTTTGCCAGTCTGTGTCTTTTAATTGGAGCATTTAGTCCATTTACATTTAAGGTTAATATTGTTATGTGTGAACTTGATCCTGCCATTGTGATATTAACTGGTTATTTTGCTCATTAGTTGATGCAGTTTCTTCCTAGCCTCAATGGTCTTTACATTTTGGCATGTTTTTGCAATGGCTGGTACCGGTTGTTCCTTTCCATGTTTAGGGCTTCCTTCAGGGTCTCTTGTAAGGCAGGCCTGGTGGTGACAAAATCTCTAAGCATTTGCTTATCTGTAAAGAATTTTATTTCTCCTTCACTTATGAAACTTAGTTTGGCTGGATATGAAATTCTGGGTTTAAAATTCTTTTCTTTAAGAACGTTGAATATTGGCCCCCACTCTCTTCTGGCTTGTAGAGTTTCTGCCGAGAGATCTGCTGTCAGTCTGATGGGCTTCCCTTTGTGGGTAACCTGACCTTTCTCTCTGGCTGCCCTTAAGATTTTTTCCTTCATTTCAACTTTGTTGAATCTGGCAATTATGTGTCTTGGAGTTGCTCTTCTGGAGGAGTATCTTTGTGGCATTCTCTGTATTTCCTGAATTTGAATGTTGGCCTGCCCTTCTAGGTTGGGGAAGTTCTCCTGGATGATATCCTGTAGAGTGTTTTCCAATTTGGTTCCATTTTCCCCCTCACTTTCAGGCACCCCAATCAGACGTAGATTTGGTCTTTTGACATAATCCCATACTTCTTGCAGGCTTTGTTCATTTCTTTTTCTTCTTTTTTCTTTTGGTTTCTCTTCTCGCTTCATTTCATTCATTTGATCCTCAATCGCTGATACTCTTTCTTCCAGTTGATCGAGTCGGTTACTGAAGCTTGTGCATTTGTCACGTATTTCTCGTGTCATGGTTTTCATCTCTGTCATTTCGTTTATGACCTTCTCTGCATTAATTAGTCTAGCTGTCAATTCTTCCACTCTTTTTTCAAGATTTTTAGTTTCTTTGCGCTGGGTACGTAATTCCTCCTTTAGCTCTGAGAGGTTTGATGGACTGAAGCCTTCTTCTCTCATCTCGTCAAAATCATTCTCTGACCAGCTTTGATCCATTGCTGGCGATGGGCTGTGCTCCTTTGCAGGAGGAGATGCGCTCTTAGTTTTTGAATTTCCAGCTTTTCTGCCCTGCTTTTTCCCCATCTTTGTGGTTTTATCTGTCTCTGGTCTTTGATGATGGTGATGTACTGATGGGGTTTTGGTATAGGTGACCTTCCTGTTTGATAGTTTTCCTTCTGACAGTCAGGACCCTCAGCTATAGGTCTGTTGGAGATTGCTTGAGGTCCACTCCAGACCCTGTTTGCCTGGGTATCAGCAGCAGAGGTTGCAGAAGACAGAATATTGCTGAACAGCGAGTGCACCTGTCTGATTCTTGCTTTGGAAGCTTCCTCTCAGGGGTGTACTCCACCCTGTGAGGTGTGGGGTGTCAGACTGCCCCTAGTGGGAGATGTCTCCCAGTTAGGCTACTCAGGGGTCAGGAACCCACTTGAGCAGGCAGACTGCCCCTTCTCAGATCTCAACCTCCGTGTTGGGAGATCCACTGCTCTCTTCAAAGCTGTCAGACAGAGTCGTTCGCGTTTGCACAGGCTTCTGCACCTTTAGCTGAGCCCTGTCCCCAGAGGCGCAGTCTACAGAGACAGGCAGGTTTCCTTGAGCTGCTGTGAGCTCCACCCAGTTCGAGCTTCCCAGCGGCTTTATTTACCTACTTAAGCCTCAGCGATGGCAGGCGCCCCTCCCCCAGCCTCGCTGCTGCCTTGCGGTTAGATTGCCGCAGACTGCTGTGTTAGCAAGGAGGGAGGCTCCGTGGGCGTGGGACCCTCCCGGCCAGGTGTGGGATATATTCTCCAGTGTGCCGGTGTTATAGCGCAGTATTGGGGTGGGAGTTACCCGATTTTCCAGGTGTTGTGTGTCTCAGTTCCCCTGGCAAGGAAAAGGGACTCCCTTCCCCCTCGCGCTTCCCAGGTGAGGCAATGCCTCGCCCTGCTTCAGCTCTCGCTGGTCGGGCTGCAGCAGCTGACCCGCACGGATTGTCCGGCACTCCTGAGTGAGATGACCCCAGTACCTCAGTTGAAAATGCAGAAATCACCGGTCTTCTGTGTCGCTCGTGCTGGGAGATGGAGACTGGAGCTGTTCCTATTCGGCCATCTTGCTCCGCCCTCTATTATCTACTTTTAAAAAAATTACACGTGGGGCTGGGCACAGTGGTTCATGCCTGATTCCCAGCACTTTGGGAGGCAGGCGGATCACTTCAGGCCAGGAGTTCAAGACCAGCCTGCCCAACGTGGCGAAACCCTGTCTCTACTAAAACTACAAAAAAATTAGCTGGGCGTGGTGGCATGTGCCTATGGTCCCAGCTACTCAGGAGGCTGAGGCATGAGAATTGCTTGAACCCAGGAGGTAGAGGTTGCAGTGAGCCGAGATTGTGCCACTGCACTCCAGCCTGGGCAACAGAGCGAGACTCTGCTTCAAAATAAAAAATTACATGTGAAACATATGACTACATTCCCTTTTTAAAAGCGAGAATAATACAAATAAAACTAGTGCATTTGACATTTATCTCTCTCAGTTTTTTTTCTTTATCCTTCATCCTCCAGAGTTAACTACTCTTATGCGCTTGTGCAGTGTATAATGTCCTTTCAGGTCATTTTTATATTTTACATGCATTTTTTCTATAGAGAATATGCAGTAATATTTTGAGTGCAAATGTATTAAACACAATGTATTAAATACATACATAAATATATAAAAATACACTAAGAATAGTTTTATGGTTTGATTTTATATTAAAAAGTATATATTTTGACATGTGTCCATGTTGATACATATAAATCTAGTTCCCTTTTATTGCTGTAGAGTTTTTATATGAGTATATGACACTTTATCCATTACTCTACTGATTTAACATATAGATTGCTTCCAGTTTTTCATTTTTACAGTGTTTCAGGGATATGTCTTTATGTACATGTGCAAGCATTTCTCTAGGATAGATACCAAGGTTTAGAATTGCTAGACTGTATACCACACTTATTAATCTCCTTCAGTTTCTTGGTATTGTGGATATTATTGCTTGTGGCAAGTTTCTTGGTAACTGATAATTTGAGAATTATATCAGTACAGGCCTGACTCAGTGACTCATGTCTGTAATCGTAGCACTTTGGGAGGTCAAGGAGGGTGAATCGCTTGAGCCCAGGAGTTGGAGTCCAGCCTGGGCAACATGGCAAAAACCTCATCTCTACTAAAAGTGCAAAAATTGTGGCTGGGCACGGTGGTTCACACCTGTAATCCCAGCTCTTAGGGAGGCAGAGGCAGGAGGATAGCCTGAGCCCAGGAGTTTGAGACCTGCCTGGGCAATACAGCAAGACCCATTCGACACAAAAAGGAAAAAAACAAAAACTGAGGGGGAAGGATCACCTGAGCCTGGGGAGGTCAAGGCTGCAGTGGGCCATGATGGCACCACTACACTACAGCCTGGGTAACGAGCAATACCTGGTTTAAAAAAGAAAAATTGTATCAGAACAAAATCTCTCTCATTTCCTCTCTCTACCATTGTCTTTAGTTCATCTCTCTCTCTCTTTTTGTCCCCATCTGTCTCGCTTCCTCTCTCTACCATTGTATTTAGTTGGTCTCTCTCTCTGTGTGTGTATGTGTATGTGTATGTCTCTGTCTCTGTCTCTCTTTCCCTCCCATGCGCCTGCACATACACCTACAGACACACATATCCCACTCCTTCACACAGTGTCCTTTCTTTCCTCCACCATATTTTGGTTCTATGGGGACTGAAGCTTATATAATTTTTGAAGTATCCTCTGAAAAAATACAAAATTACAAGTACAAATTCTGATTATTCAGAATGGGAGAAGAACTCACACCCTCAGCGCTATTAACATTTGGAGTTAGCTGGAGTTCTTTGTTAGGGGAAGTGAGGCACTGTCTTGTGCATTGCAGGATGTTCAACCGCATCCCTGACCTCTACTCACTAGATGTCAGTAGCACCTCCCTCATTTTGACAACCTAAAATGTCCCGGATATTTCCAAATGTCCCTTAAGGGGTAAAATTGCCCTCAGTTGAGAACCATTGCTCTAATTCTACCCACTCTTTTTTGGCATATAGAAAAAGAAAGAACACTCTCCAGTGCCTCTTATGAGTCTAACTTTGTCTAAAATCTGGTAAGGAAATTAAAATAAATGAAAATGTTCTGTTAATCTTACTTTATGAACATATGTGAAAATATCTAGCAGTGTCCAAAAAAAAAAAAAAAAATAACATGACCTGAGTTCATTGAAGGAATTCAAGTTTGATTAAATACAAGGAAGTCAAATCAATTAATGTAATTCTTCATATGAAAAGATTAAAGGAGAGATTAAAGGAGAAAAAGCATTCAAGTTTTTTAAAGCAAGGCTATTATATTATATTATATACATAATATATATATTCAGAATGGGAGAAGGAGTTGGAGTCCAGCCTGGGCAACATGGCAAATATATATATATATTATGTATATTATATAATATATAATATGCATTATTTATTATACATACTATAAATATATAATTTCAATAGCCTTTGAGGTACAAGTAGCTTTTTATTACATGCATGTATTGTACAGTGGTGACATCTAAGATTTTAGTGCACTCATCACCTGAGTGGTGTACATTGTACCCAATATGCAGTTTGTCACCAGGCTGGAGTGCAGTGGCACAATCTCAGCTCACTGTAGCCTCAACCTCCTGAGCTTAAGCAGTCCTCCCACCTCAGCCCCTGCAAGTAGCTGGGACTACAGGCTTGTGCCACCATGCCTGGCTAATTTTTTTGTATTTTTTGTAGAGACGGAGTTTTGCCATGTTGCCCAGGCTGGTCTCCAGTTCCTAAGTTAAAGTGATCTGCCTGCCTCGGCCTCCCAAAATGCTAGGATTACAGGCATGAGCCACTGTGCCCAGCCTATATGCAGCTTTTTATCCCTCACCTCTCTCCGACTCTCCTCTTTCTGAGTCTCCGAAGTTCATTTTACCACTCTGCAAGCTTTTGCATACCCATACCTTAGCTCCCACTTATAAGTGAGAACACACTGTATTTGATTTTCCATTACTGAGTTAATTCACTTAGAGTAATGGCCTCCAGCTCCATCCAAGTTGCTGCAAAAGACATTATTTTGTTCTTTCTTATGCTGAATAGTATTCCATGGTGTATATATACCACATTTTATTTTTCCAATCATTGATTGATAGACACTTAGGTTGGTTTCATATCTTTGCAATTGTGAACATTCAATAATTTTCAACACACATTCATGGTTAATATTTCTAGGAAACTATGCATAGAAGAAAACTTTCTTTAACCAGTAAAAGGCAACTTCAAAAACATTCAGTAAACTCATATTCAGTGACGAATTTTTTTTTTTTTTTTTTTTTTTTTTGAGATGGAGCCTCGCTCTGTCGCCCAGGCTGGAGTGCAGGGGCACAATCTCGGCTCACTGCAAGCTCCGCCTCCCGGGTTCACGCCATTCTCCTGCCTCAGCCTCCGGAGTAGCTGGGACTACAGGCGCCCGCCACAATGCCCGGCTAATTTTGTTTTTTTTGTATTTTTAGTAGAGACGGGGTTTCACCGTGTTAGCCAGGATGGTCTTGATCTCCTGACCTTGTGATCCGCCCACCTCGGCCTCCCAAAGTGCTGGGATTACAGGCGTGAGCCACCGCACCCGGCCAGTGACAAATTTTTTTGAAATACTTTCTTTAGTTTAAGAACGTTAAGGATGATACTATCACTGCTTCTGTTGAGCACTGCATTGAATATCTTAGCCTGCCAAATAAATGAAGAACATAGGATAGAAGAGTTGAAAAGGAAAACCCAGGCTTGGCACGGTGACTCACACCGGTAACCTCACACTTTGGGAGGCCAAGGTGGGCAGATTACCTGAGGTCAAGAGTTTGAGACCAGCTTGGCCAACACGGCGGAACCCTGTCTCTACTAAAAATACAATAATTAGTCTGGCGCAGTGGCATGCTCCTGTAATCTCAGCTACTTGAGAGGCTGAGTTAGGAGAACTGCTTGAACCTGGGAGGTGGAGGTTGCAGTAAGACGAGATCTGGCCACTGCACTCCAGCCTGGATGACAAAGCGAGACTCTGTCTCAAAAAAAAAAAAAAGGAAAAACCAAAACTTGTCTTGCTAAGAAGTCTGACCTAATAGCAAAAGAAAATTGTGGTAAGCAGAATAATGCTTCCTGCAAAGTTGTCCACATCCTAATCCTCTAAACTTATGAATTTTCAGATCGATCTGTATCATTTAAAACAAACAGAAGCATAGTATATGGAATATTAGATAATTCCTATGAATCTGTAGAAAGAAACCACAAAACAAAACAATAAACAAAAAAACCCAGATAAGCCAGTAGGCAAATAGACAAAAATAAGCATTTTTGCCCAAGGTGAAATGTGAATGGTCATGGAATATATGAAAATATACTCAATTTCATTAATATTTAGATAAATGCAAATTAAAACCTCCATGAAATACATTTTCACCATTATCAGATAGGCAAAAATTAAAAAGTTGGACACTAGCAAGTTTTGGCACGTAAGTATATTGGTAAGGGTAGCATGGATTAGTGCAGCCAGTGGGAAACAGTTTTTTATCATTTGGTAAGGTGTACATATCCTACAAATCAGCAATGTATATACTAGATATATAACCTAAAGAAATTCTTTCACATGGGTACCTGGGTAGCTATAAAAGAGTATTTTAGCACAGTGATTCACAGTAGCAAAAATCTGGAAACAACTCAAATATTTATCAACAGTAGAATGGATTCATAAACTGCAGTACAATCATTTGATGAAGTGCCATACCATAGTGAATATTAATTAACTACAGCTAGAAATTCAACATAACTGAATCTCAAAAGTATAATCTTAAGCAAAAAAAGATGAGTTATAGATGAATATATATGCAATGATTTTATGTGAACATTCTTTTAAAAACCAAAACTAAACAATGTATTGTTAGGATGCATATATGAGAGTTAGGACTACATAAGAAGAAGTTAAAAAAAAAAAGATTAACATGAATTTTAAGAACGTGCTTACCTCTCTGGCAGAGGAAAGGATATGTGATTTGGGAGGAGTGTACAGCTTTTAAATTGTTGGTAATGTTCTATTTCTCATGCTGTATCAGTGTTACATGAGTGCTCATTTGATTACTATTCCTTAAAATATACATACATTTTATCTACACACTTTTACAGTTATGTTTCACGTAAAAGGTAAAACATTTTCAATGGGAAAAAAGAGAAAATCTTTAATGTATCCATGTAATTTACCATATTAATGGATCAAAGGGAAGAAATCATTATCTCAATATGTGTAAATAAACATCTAATAAAGTTCAATGTCTATTTGTAATAAACTCTTAGAAAACTAGGAACGAGACTGAAGTTTCTTAACTTGATAAGCGCTATATATCAAAAACCTAGAGCATGCATTATAATTAATGAAGATACTTTGCATTCATTCTAGTTAAGATCAAAAGAAAGATATCACAATCCCCACTGCTGAAGATCCTAGATAATGCTCTAAAATAAGAAAAATCATTAAGAGATTTAAAGATTCTGTGCTGGTTTTTCTCTGCTCACACTTATGTATCTCTTGTTTGTCCCTCAACCTGCGCTATGCCCTGGGAGCCTGATTTCTCTGGCCAGGCACATCTAGGCTTGCTTGCCCCTCTGACTCTGATTGGCTGGTGGGAGACTCTAGCAGGAGACTGGAGGGTGACTGCATTTGGGTAGTGGCTGAGTTCCACCTCCTTTGGCCACAGTCCCCATTACACAACACTTTTTCCATGGCTGCAACTCTTCCTGGGCTTGGTAACAACTTCCTTGACTCTTCAGGGCTACTTCTAACTGCCACATAAAATGCAAATAAAAAACAAGACATGAGAATAGCTTGGTATTCTCAACTCACATCAGAAACTGAGAAAGCTCATGGAATGTTTGAAGCCCCAGTGAAAGGCTTTTAGGGTAGGGGTCTCCTTTGCGTGCTATCTAATGCCCGAGGTGCTTGCACAAATTATTCTTTCCCTTTTAGATGTTTTTTTTTTTAATTTAATTAATGTTGTTTATATTTTCCTTCCTTTTTATTTTCTTTAGATTTTATGTTCTTTTTCTAATGTTTTGAGTTGGATGCTTGTCTGAATAGTTTTTTTCTGTCTTAATTTTTTTTTTTATTATACTTTAAGTCCTAGGGTACGTGTGCACAACGTGCAGGTATGACACATAGGTATACATATGCCATATTGGTTTGCTGAACCCATCATCTCAGCATTTACATTAGGTATTTCTCCTAATGCTATACCTCCCCAGCCCCCACCCCCAAGCAGGCGCCCCGTGTGTAATGTGCCCCACCCTGTGTCCAAGTGATCTCATTGTTCAGTTCACACCTATGAGTGAGAACATGCGGTGTTTGGTTTTCTGTCCTTGTGATACTTTGCGGAGAATGATGGTTTCCAGTGTCATCCATGTCCCTGCAAAGGACATGAACTCGTCCTTTTTTATGGCTTCATAGTATTCCGTGGTGTATATGTGCCACATTTTCTTTATCCAGTCTATCATTGAAAGACATCTGGGTTGGTTCCAAGTCTTTGCTATTGTGAACAGTGCCACAATAAACATACTTGTGCATGTGTCTTTATAGTAGCATGATTTATAATCCTTTGGGTACATACCCAATAATAGGATTGCTGGGTCAGATGGTAATTCTAGTTCTAGATCCTTGAGGAATCGCCACACTGTTTTCCACAATGGTTGAACTAATTTACACTCCCACCAATAGTGCAAAAGCGTTCCTGTTTCTCCACATCCTCTCCAGCATCTGTTGTTTCCTGACTTTTTAATGATTGCCATTCTAACTGGCATGAGATGGTATCTCATTGTGGTTTTGATTTGTATTTCTCTGATGACCAGTGATGATGAGCATTTTTTCATGTTAGCTGCACAGATGTCTTCTTTTGAGAGGTGTCTGTTTATATCCTTTGCCCACTTTTTGATGTTTTTTTTCCCTTGTAAATTCGTTTTAAGTTTTTGTAAATTCTGGATGTTAGCCCTTTGTCAGATAGGTATATTGCAAAAATTTTCTCCCATTCTGCAGGTTGCCTGTTCACTCTGACGGTAGTTTCTTTTGCCATGCAGAAGCTCTTTAGTTTAATTAGATCCCATTTGTCAATTTTGGCTTTTGTTGACATTGCTTTTGGTGTTTTAGTCATGAAGTCCTTGCGCATGCCTATGTCCTGAATAGTATTGCCTAGGTTTTCTTCTAGGGCTTTTATGGTTTTAGGTCTTATATTTAAGTCTCTAATCCATCTTGAATTAATTTTTGTACACGATGTAAGGAAGGGATCCAATATCAGCTTTCTACATATGGCTAGCCAGTTTTCCCAGCACCATTTATTAAATAGGGAATCCTTTCCCCATTTCTTGTTTTTGTCAGGTTTGTCAAAATTCAGATGGTTGTAGATGTGTGGTGTTATTTCTGAGGCCCCTGTTTTGTTCCATTGGTCTATATCTGTTTTGGTACCAGTACCATGCTGTTTTTGTTACTGTAGCTTGTAGTATAGTTTGAAGTCAGGTAGTGTGATGCCTCCAGCTTTGTTCTTTTGGCTTAGGATTGTCTTGGCAATGCGGGCTCTTTTTTGGTTCCATATGAACTTTAAAGTAGTTTTTTCCAATTCTGTGAAGAAAGTCATTGGTAACTTAATGGGAATGGCATTGAATCTATAAATTACTTTGGGCAATATGGCCATTTTCATGATATTGATTCTTCCTATCCATGAGCATGGAATGTTCTTCTATTTGTTTGTGTCCTCTTTTATTTCATTGAGCAGTGGTTTGTAGTTCTCCTTGAAGAGGTCCTTCACATCCCTTGTAAGTTGGATTCCTAGGTATTTTATTCTCTTTGAAGCTATTGTGAATGGGAGTTCACTCCTGATTTGGCTCTCTGTCTGTTAGTGGTGTATAAGAATGCTAGTGACTTTTGCACATTGATTTTTGTATCCTGAGACTTTGCTGAAGTTCCTTATCAGCTTAAGGAGATTTTGGGCTGAGACGATGGGATTGTCTAAATATACAATCGTCATCTGCAAACAGGGACAATTTGACTTCCTCTTTTCCTAATTGAATACCCTTTATTTCTTTCTCCTGCCTGATTGCCTGGCCAGAACTTCAAATACTGTTGAATAGGAGTGATGAGAAAGGGCATCCCTGTAATGTGCCAGTTTTCAAAGGGAATGCTTCCAGGTTTTGCCTATTCAGTGTGATACTGGCTGTGGGTTTGTCATAAATAGCTCTTACTATTTTGAGATACGTTCCATCAGTACTGAATTTATTGAGAGTTTTTAGCATGAAGGACTGTTGAATTTTGTCAAAGGCCTTTTCTCCATGTTTTGAGATAATCATGTGGTTTTTTGTCTTTGGTTCTGTTTATATGCTGGATTATGTTTATTGATTTGTGTGTGTTGAACCAGCCTTGCATCCCAGGTATGAAGCCCACTTGATCATGGTGGATAAATTTTTTGATGTGCTGCTGGATTCGATTTGCCAGTATTTTATTGAGGATTTTTGCCTCAACGTTCATCAGGGATGTTGGTCTAAAATGTTCTCTTTTTGTTGCGTTTCTGCCAGGCTTTGGCATCAGGATGATGCTGGCCTCATAAAATGAGTTAAGGAGGATTCCCTCTTTTTCTATTGATTGGAATAATTTCAGAAGGAATGGTACCAGATCTTGCTTGTAGATTCTGGTAGAATTTGGCTATGAATCCGTCTGGTCCTGAACTTTTTTGGTCGGTAGGCTCTTAATTATTGCCTCAATTTCAGAGCCTGTTATTGGTCTATTCAGGTATTCAGCTTCTTCCTGGTTTAGTCTTGGGAGAGTGTTATGTGTCCAGGAATTTATCCATTTCTTCTAGGTTTTCTAGTTTATTTGCATAGAGGTGTTTATAGTATTCTCTGATGGTAGTTTGTATTTCTGTGAGGTCGGTGGTGATATTCCCTTTATCATTTATTATTGTATCTATTTGATTCTTCTCTCTGTTCTTCTTTATTAGTCTAGCTAGCGGTATGTCAATTTTGTTGATCTGTTCAAAAAGCCAGCTCTTGGGAGGGCATATGTGTCCAGGAATTTACCTGTTTCTTCTTAAGTTTCTAGTTTATTTGCACAGAGGTGTTTATAGTATTCCCTGATGGTAGTTTGCATTTTTATGGCATTGGTGGTGGTGTCCCCTTTATCATTTTTTATTGCGTCTATTTGATTATTCTGTCTTTTCTTCTTTATCGGTCTTGCTAGAGGTTTATCAATTTTGTTGATCTTTTTAAAAAACCAGCTCCTGGATTCATTGATTTTTTGAAGGGCTTTTTTGTCTGTCTCTTTCAGTTCTGCTCTGATCTTAGCTATTTCTTGCCTTCTGCTAGATTTTGAATTTGTTTGCTCTTGCTTCTGTAGTTCTTTTAATTGTGATGTTAGGATGTTAATTTTAGATCTTTCCTTCTTTCTCTTATGGGCATTTAGTGCTATAAATTTCCCTCTACACACTGCTTTAATTGTGTCCCAGAGATTCTGGTACATTGTGTCTTTGTTCTCATTGATTTTATTTCTGCCTTCATTTTGTTATTTACACAGTAGTCATTCAGGAGCAAGTTGTTCAGTTTCCATGTAGTTGTGCGGTTTTGAGTGAGTTTCTTAATCCTGAGTTCTAATTTGATTGCACTGTGGTCTGAGAGACAGTTTGTTGTAATTTCTGTTCTTTTGTATTTGCTGAGGAGTGTTTTACTTCCAACTATGTGGTCAATTTTGGAATGAGTGCGATGTGGTGCTGAGAAGAATGTATATTCTGTTGATTTGGGGTGGAGAGTTCTTGGGGTGGAGAGTTATCTATTAGGTCTGCTTGTTGCAGAGCTGAGTTCAATTCCTGGATATCCTTGTTAACATTCTGTCTCGTTGATCTATCTAATACTGACAATGGGGTATTAAATTCTCCCATTACTATTGTGTGGGAGTCTAAGTCTCTTTGTAGGTCTCTAAGGAGTTGCTTTATGAATCTGGTTGTTCCTGTATTGGGTGCATATATATTTAGGATAGTTAACTCTTCTTGTTGAATTGATACCTTTACCATTATGTAATGGCCTTCTTTGTTTCTTTTGATCTTTGTTGGTTTAAAGTCTGTTTTATCAGAGACTATGATTGCAACCCCTTGTTTTCTTTGCTTTGGATTTCCTTGGTAAATCTTCCTCCATCCCTTTATTTTGAGCCTCTGTGCATCTTTGCATGTGAGATGGGCCTCTTGAATACAGCACACTGATGTCTTGACTCTGTCTAATTTTCTAGTCTGTGTCTTTTAATTGGGGCACTCAGCCCATTTACATTTAAGGTTAATATTGTTATGTGTGAATTTGATCCTGTCATTGTGATGTTTACTGGTTATTTTGCCCGTTAAATGATGCAGTTTCTTCCTAGCATCGATGGTCTTTACACTTTGGGTGTTTTTTTTCAGTCACTGGTACCAGTTGTTTCTTTCCATGTTTAGTGCTTGCTTCAGGAGCTCTTGTAAGGCAGGCCTGGTGGTGACAAAATGTCTCAGCATTTGCTTGTCTATAAAGGATTTTATTTCTTCTTCACTTGTGAAGCTTAGTTTGGCTGGATATGAAATTCTGGGTTGAAAATTCTTTTCTTTAAGGATGTTGAATACTGGCCCCCACTCTCTTCTGGCTTGTAGGGTTTCTGCCGAGAGATCTGCTGTTAGTTTGATGGGCTTCCCTTTGTGGGCAACTCAACCTTTCCCTCTGGCTGCCCTTAACACTTTTTCCTTCATTTCAACCTTGGAGAATCTGACAATTATGTATCTTGGGGTTGCTCTTCTCGAGGAGTATCTTTGTGGTGGTCTCTGTATTTCCTGAATTTGAATGTTAGCCTGTCTTGCTAGGTTGGGGAAGTTTTCCTGGATAATATCCTGCAGAGTGTTTTCCAACTTGGTTCCATTCTCCCCATCACTTTCAAGTACACCAATCAAATGTAGATTGGTCCTTTCATAGAGTCCCATATTTCTTGGAGGCTTTGTTCCTTTCTGTTTACCCTTTTTTTCTAACCTTGTCTTCTCGCTTTATTTCATTAATTTCATCTTCAATCACTGATACCCTTTCTTCCACTTGATCAAATCAGCTATTGAAACTTCTGCATGCATCACAAAGTTCTCGTGCCATGGTTTTCAGCTCCATTGGGTCATTTAAGATCTTCTCTACACTGTTTATTCTAGTTAGCCATTCGTCTAATCTTTCTTCAAGGTTTTTTTAGCTTCTTTGCGATGGGTTTGAACATCCTCCTTTAGCTTCAAGAAGTTTGTTATTACCGACCTTCTGAAGCCTACTTCTGTCAGCTCGTCAAAGTCATTCTCCGTCCAGCTTTGTTCCATTGCTGGTGAGGAGCTGCGATCCTTTGGAGGAGAAGAGGTACTCTGATTTTTTTAGGATTTTCAGCTTTTCTGCTCTGGTTTCTCCCCATCTTTATGCTTTTATCTACCTTTGGTCTTTTATGTTGGTGACCTACAGATGGGGTTTTGGTGTAGATGACCTTTTTGTTGATGTTGATGCTGTTCCTTTCTGTTTGTTAGTTTTCTTCTAATAGTCAGGTCCCTCAGCTGCAGATCTGTTGGAGTTTGCTGGAGGTCCATTCCTGACTCTGTTTGCCTGGGTATCACCAGTGGAGGCTGCAGAGCAGCAAATACTGCAGCACAGCAAATACTGCTACCTGATTCTTCCTCTGGAAGCTTCGTCCCAGAGGGGCAGCCACCTATAGGAGCTGTCTGTTGGCCCCTACTGGGAGGTGTTTCCCAGTCAGGCTACACAGGGGTCAGGGACCCACCTGAGGAGGCCCTCTGTCTGTTCTCAGAGTTCAAACACTGTGCTCTTCAGAGCTGTCAGACAGGGATGTTTAAATCGCAGCAGTTGCCTGCTGACTTTTATTCACCTATGCCTTGCCCACAGAGGTGGAGTCTAGAGCAGTAGGCCTTGTGCTGCAGTGGACTCTACCTGGTTTGAACTTCCCAGCTGCTTTGTATACCTACTTGAGCCTCAGCAATGGCAGACGCCCCTTTCCCAGCCAGACTGCTCCCTCACAGTTTGATCTCAGACTGCTGCACTAGCAGTGAGCAAGGCTCTGTGAGCATGGGACCCACCAAGCCAGGCACAGGGGAGAATCTACTTGTCTGCCAGTTGCTAAGACCTTGGGGAAAGTGCAGTATTTGGGTAGGAGTGTCCTGTTTTTCCAGGTAGTCTGTCACAGCTTCCCTTGGCTAGGAAAGGGAAATCCCCCGGCCCCTTGTGATTCCTGGGTGAGGAAATGCCCTGCCCTGCTTCAGCTCACCCTCCATGGGCTGCACCCACTGTCCAACTAGTCCCAATGAGATAAACCAGGTACCTCAGTTGGAAATGCAGAAATACCCATCTTCTGCATTGATCATGCTGGGAGCTGCAGACTGGAGCTGTTCCTATTCAGCCATCTTGGAACGCCCTCCTCTTAAGTTAATTCTTTAAGGTAATAAAATTCTCTGTGTATTAATTTAGCTACACCCCACAAATTTTGATATGTAGTACTTTTGCTATCATATATATGTATATATACACATATTGCCATACATTTATACACATATGTATAAAGTACATGATTTCTTCTTTTTCTTTCTTTTTTTTTTTTTTATTATACTTTAAGTTCTGTGGTGCATGTGGAGAACGTGCAGGTTTGTTACATAGGTATATACATGCCATGGTTGTTTGCTGCACCCATCAACCCATCATCTACATTAGATATTTCTCCTAGTGCTATCCCTACCCTAGGCCCCCACCCCTAAACAGGCCCTGGTGTGTGATGTTCCCCTCCCTGTGTCCATGTGTTCTCATTGATCAACTCCTACTTATGAGTGAGAATATGCGGCATTTGGTTTTCTGTTCTTGCGTTAGTTTGCTGAGAATGATGGTTTCCAGTGTCATCCGTGTCCCTGCAAAGGACATGAACTCATTCATTTTTATGGCTGCATAGTATTCCATGGTGTATATGTGCCACATTTTCTTTATCCACTCTATCATTGATGGGCATTTGGGTTGGTTCCATCTTTGCTATTGTGAATAGTGCCACAATAAACATACGTGTGCATGCGTCTTTATAGTAGAATGATTTATAATCCTTTGGGTATATACCCAGTAATAGGATTGCTGGGTCAAATGGTATTTCTAGTTCTAGATCCTAGAGGAATTGCCACACTGTCTTCCACAATGGTTGAACTAATTTACACTCCCACCAACAGTGTAAAAGCATTTCTATTTCTCCACATCCTCTCCAGCATCTGTTGTTTCCTGACTTTTAAATGATTGCCCTTCTGACTGGCGTGAGATGGTAGCTCATCGTGGTTTTGATTTGCATTTCTCTAATGACCACTTATGATGAGTTTTTTTTTTCATATGTTCGTTGGCTGCATAAATGACTTCTTTTGGGAAGTGTCTGTTCATATCTTTCGCCCACTTTCTGATGGAGTTTTTTTTTTCTTGTAAATTTGTTTAAGTTCTTTGTAGATTCTGGATATTAGTCCTTTGTCAGATGAATAGATTGCAGAAATTTGCTCCCATTCTGTAGGTTGCCAGTTCATTCTGATGACAGTTTCTTTTGCTGTGCAGAAGTTCTTTAGTTTAATTAGATCCCATTTGTCAATTTTGGCTTTTGCTGTGTTGCTTTTGGTGTTTTAGTAATGAAGTCTTTGCCCATGCATATGTCCTGAATGTTATCGCCTAAGTTTTCTTTTAGGGTTTTTATGGTTTTAGGTCTTACATTTAACTCTTTAATCCATCTTGAGTTAATTTTTGTATAAGGTGTAAGGAAGGGATCCAGTTTTGGCTTTCTGCATATGGCTAGTCAGTTTTCCCAACACATTTATTAAATAAGGAATCCTTTCCCCATTTCTTGTTTTTGTCAGATTTGTCAAAAATCAGATGGTTGTAGATATGTGGCATTATTTCTGAGGCCTCTGTTCTGTTCCATTGGTCTATACATATATTTTGGTACCAGTACCATGCTATTTTTATTGCTGTAGCCTTGTAGTATAGTTTGAAGTCAGGTAGTGTGATGCCTCCAGCTTTGTTCTTTTCATTTAGGATTGTCTTGGCTATGTGGGCTCTTTTTTCATTCCATATGAACTTTAAAGTAGTTTTTTCCAATTGTGTGAAGAAAGTCAATGGTAGCTTGATGGGGGTAACATTGAATCCATAAATTACTTTGAGCAGTATGGCCATTTTCACAGTATTATTCCTATCCATGAGCATGCAATGTTTTTCCATTTGTTTGTGTCCTCTCTTATTTTCTTGAGCAGTGGTTTGTAGTTCTCCTTGAAGAGGTCTTAACATCCCATGTAACTTGTATTCCTAGGTACTTTATTCTCTTTGTAGCAATTGTGAATGGGAGTTCACTCATGATTTGACTCTGTCTGTTATTGGTGTATAGGAATCCTTGTGATTTTTGCACACTGATTTTGTATCCTGAGACTTTGCTGAAGTTGTTTATCAGTTTAAGGAGATTTTGGGCTGAGACAATGGGGTTTTCTAAATATACAATCATGTCATCTGCAAACAGGGACAATTTGACTTCCTCTTTTCCTAATTGAATACCCTTTATTTATTTCTCTTGCCTGATTTCCCTGGCCAGAACTTCCAAAACTATGTTGAATAGGAATGGTGAGGGAGGGCATCCTTGTCTTGTGCTGGTTTTCAAAGGGAATGCTTCCAGTTTCTGCCCATTCAGTATGATGGCCTTGGGTTTGTAATAAATAGCTCTTATGATTTTGAGATATGTTCCATCAATGCCTAGTTTATTGAGAGTTTTAAGCATGAAGGGGTGTTGAATATTATTGAAGGCCTTTTCTGCATCTATTGAGATAATCTTGCGGTTTTTGTCATTGGTTCTGTTTATGTGATGGATTATGTTTATTGATTTGTGTATGTTGAACCAGACTTGCATCCCAGGGATGGAGCCGAGTTGATTGTGGTGAATAAGCTTTTTGATGTGTTGCTGGATTCAGTTTGCCAGTATTTTATGGAGGATTTTAGCACTGATGTTCATCAGGGATTTTGACCTGAAATTTTCTTTTTTTGTTGCGTCTCTGCAAGGTTTTGGTATCAGGATGATGCTGGCCTCATAAAATGAGTTAGACAGGATTCCCTCTTATTCCCTTGTTTGGAATAGTTTCAGAAGGAATGGTACCAGCTCCTCTTTGTACCTCTGGTAGAAATCGCCTGTAAATCCGTCTGGTGCTGGGCTTGTTTTGGTTGGTAGGCTATTGATTGCTGCCTCAATTTAGAATTTGTTATTGGTTTATTCAGGGATTCGACTTCTTCTTGGTTTAGTATTTGGAGGGTGTATGTGTCCAGGAATTTACCCATTTCTTCTAGATTTTATAGTTTATTTGCATAGAGGTGTTTATAGTATTCTCTGATGACAGTTTGTATTTCTGTGGGATTGGTGGTGATATCCCCTTTATCATTTTTTATTACATCTATTTGATTCTTCTGTCTTTTTTTCTTTATTAGTCTGGCTAGGGGTCTATTTTGTTGATCTTTTAAAAAGTGGCCTATTTTGTTGACAAAAAATCAGCTCCTGGATTCATTGATTTTTTTTGAAGGGTTTTTGTATCTCTATCTCTTTCAGTTCTGCTCTGATATTAGTTATTTCTTGTCTTCTCCTAGCTTTTGAATTTGTTTGCTCTTGCTTCTCTAGTTCTTTTAATTGTGATGTTAGGGTGTCAATTTTAGATCTTTCCTTCTTTCTCTTGTGGGCATCCAGTGCTCTAAATTTCCCTCTGCACACTGTTTTAAATGTGTCCCAGAGATTCTGGTATGTTGTGTCTTTGTTCTCATTGGTTTCAAAGAACATCTTTATGTCTGTCTTCATTTCATTATTTACAGGAGCAAGTTGTTCAGTTTCCCTGTGATTGTGCGGTTTTGAGTGAGTTTCTTAATCCTGAGTTCTAATTTGATTGCATTGTGGTCTGAGAGACAGTTTGATGTAATTTCTGTTCTTTTGTATTTGCTGAGGAGTGTTTTACTTTCAATCATGTGGTCAGTCTCAGAATAAGTGCGATGTGGTGCTGAGAAGAGTGTATATTCTGTTGATTTGGGTTGGAGAATTTTGTAGTTGTCTATTAGGTCTTGCTTGGTCCATAGCTGACTTCAAGTCCTGGATATCCTTGTTAATTTTCTGACTCATTGATCTGTCTAATATTAACAGTGGTGTGTTAAAGTCTCCCACTATTATTAGGTGGGAGTCTAAGTCTCTTTGTAGGTCTTTAAGAACCTGTTTTATAAATCTGGGTGCTCCTCTATTGAGTGCATATATATTTAGGATCGTTAGCTCCTCTTGTTGAATTGATTCCTTTACCATATGTAATCCCCTTCTTCGTCTGTTTTGATCTTTGTTGGTTTAAGGTCTGTTTTATCAGAGACTCAGATTGCAATCCTTGCTTTTTTTGTTTTGTTTTTTGTTTTTGTTTTCCTTTCCATTTGCTTGGTAAATCTCCATCCCTTCATTTTGAGCGTATGTGTGTCTTTGCACATGAGATGGGTCTCCTGAATACAGCACACTGATGGGTCTTGATTCTTTATCCAATTTGCCAGTCCGTGTGTTTTAACTGGGGTATTTAGCCTGTTAATATTGTTATGTGTGAATTTGATTCTGTCATTATGATGCTAGCTGGTTATTTTGCTTGTTAGTTGATGCAGTTTCTTCATAGCATTGATGGTCTTTACGATGTGGCATGGTTTGGCAGTGGCTGGTACCGGTTGCTTCTTTCCATGTTTAGTGTTTTCTTCAGGAGCTCTTGTAAGGCAGGCCTGGTGGTGACAAAATCGCTCAGCATTTGCTTGTCTGTAAAGGATTTTAATTCTCCTCTGCTTATGAAGCTTAGTTTGGCTGGATATGAAATTCTGGGTTGAAAATTCTTTTCTTTAAGAATGTTGAATATTGGCCCCCACTCTCTTCTGGCTTGTAGGGTTTCTGCTGAGAGATCAACTAACTGTTAGTCTGGTGGACTTCCCATTGTGGGTAACCTGATCTTTCTCTCTGGCTGCCCTTAACATTTTTTCCTTCATTTCAACCTTGGAAAATCTGATGATTTTGTGTCTTGGGGTTTCTCACCTTGAGGAGTATCTTTGTGGTGTTCTCTGTATTTTCTGAATTTGAATGTTAGCCTGTCTTGCTAGGTTGGGGACGTTTTCCTGGGTAATATGCTAAAGAGTGTTTTCTATCTTGATTCCATTTTCCTTGTCACTTTCAGGTATGCCAATCAAATGTAGATTTGGTCTTTTCAGAGTCCCATATTTCTTGGGGCTTTGTTCGTTTCTTTTCTGTCTTTTTTCTCTAATCTTGTCTTCTCGTTTTATTTCATTGAGTTGATCTTCAATCTCTGATATCCTTTCTTCCACTTGTTCGATTGGGCTATTGATACTTGTGTATGCTTCACAAAGTTCTCGTCCTGTGTTTTTCAGCTCCATCAGGTCATTATTGTTCTTCTCTAAACTGGTTATTCTGGTTAGCAGTTTGTCTAACCTTTTCTCAAGGTTCTTAGCTTGCATGCATTGGGTTAGAATATCCTCCTTTAGCTCGGTGGAGTTTGTTATTACCCACCTTCTGAAGCCTACTTCTGTCAACTTGTCAAACTCATTCTCTGTCCAGTTTTGCTCCCTTGCTGGCGAGGAATTGTGATCCTTTGGAGGAGAAGAGGTGTTCTGGTTTTTGGAATTTTCAGCCTTTATGTGTTGGTTTCTCCCCATCTTCATAGATTTATCTACCTTTGGTCTTTGAAGTTGGTGACCTTCAGATGGGGTCTCTGAGTGGACGTCCTTTTTGTTGATGTTGATACTATTCCTCTGTGTTTGTTAGTTTTCCTTTTAGCAGCCAGTCCCCTCTGCTGCAGGTATGCTGGAGTTTGCTGGAGTTCTACTCAGAACCTGTTTACTTGGGTATCACCAGTGGTGGCTGCAGAACAGCAAAGGTTGCTGCCTGTTCCTTCCTCTGGAAGCTTCCTCCCAGAGGGGCACCTGCGGGATGCCAGCCAAAGCTTTCCTGTATGAGGTGTCTGTTGGCTCCTACTGGGAGGTGTCTCCCAGTCAGGATACACGGGGGTCATGGACCCACTTGAGGAGGCAGGCTGTCCCTTATCAGAGCTTGAACTCTATGCTGGTGGATCTGCTGCTCTCTTCAGAGCTTGCAGGTAGGGACGTTTAAGTCTGCTGAAGCTGCACCCACAACCGCCCTTTCTCCAACATGCTCTGTCCCAGGGAGGTGGGGGTTTTATCTATAAGGGGGTTTTATCTGTAAGACTGGGGCTGCTGCCTTTTTTTCAGAGATGCCCTGCTCAGACAGGAGGGAATCTAGAGAGGCAGTCTGGCTGCAGTGGCCTTGCTGAGCTGCGGTGGGCTCTACCCAGTTCAGAATTCTGGGCGACTTTGTTTACATTGTGAAGGTAAAACTGCCTGCCTAAGCCTCAGCAATGGTGGACACCCTTCCCCCCAACAAGCTGGAGCATCCCAGGTCGTGCTCATACTGCTGTGCTGGCACAAGAATTTCAAGCTAGTGGATCTCAGCTTGCTGGGCTCCGTGAGGGTGGAACCTACTGAGCCAGACCACTTGGCTCCCTGGCTTCAGCCCCCTTTCCAGGGGAGTGAACAGTTGTGTCTCGCTGGCATTCCAGGCACCACTAAGGGTATGAAAAAAAAACTCCTGCGGCTAGCTCCATGTCTGCCCAAATGGCCACCAGTTTTGTGCTGTAAACTGAGGGCCCTGGTGGTATAGGGTGTAGGCACTGGAGGGAATCTCCTGGTCTGCAAGTTGTGAACAACATGGGAAAAGCACAGTGTCTGGGCCTGAGTGCATGGTACAGTTCCTAATGGCTTTCCTTGGCTAGGAGAGGGAGTTCCCCAACCCCTTGCACTTTGCTGGTGAGGTGACACCCCACCCTGCTTCCGTTCCCCCAGCTTGGACTGCACCCACTGTCCGACCAGTCCCAGTGAAATGACTCAGGTACCTAAGTTGGAAATGCAGAAATTACCTGCCTTCTGCATGGATCTCAGTGGGAGCTGCAGACCGGAGCTGTTCCTATTCGGCCATCTTGCCAGCAAAAATACCATGATTTCTTTCTTATCTGAAAATGACATTATTTTGTCCTCATTCTGGTTGAAGATTATTTCCTCTCAACATTTTAAAGCTCTTATTTCCCTGTCTTCTCACTTGCTTTGTTATTGGTGGGTTAGATTTTGTTTGATTTTCATTCCTTTGAGGTTCATCTGTCTTTTCATTTTGGTTGCATTTTTCTCTTTGATTTTGGTATTCCATAATTTTGTAATGTGTTTAGGTATAGATTTTTTATATTGCTCAGAATTTACTGAACTTCATGATTTTGAACATTTTTATCTATAATCAATTCTGCAACAGTCTCAAATATTCTCCCTTTGAGCATTACCTCTCCCCCACTCTTTTTCTGTCACTGATTTCAATACATTGACTCTCATTCCTGTTTTTCATATTTTCCATTTCTTGATCTCTCTGTGCTGTAGTCTGCTTTATTACCTTGTATTCCAGTTCATCATTCTTTCTATTAGATATGCCTAATTGCTTGTTTGCCTTTCACACTGAATTTTTAATTTTATGACTATTATTTATTATATGTAGAAGTTCTATTCAGTTTTTAAAAAATCTACCTGCTGGGTAGATTTGCTTGGTGCAGTGGCATGTGCCTATAGTCCCAGAGACTTGAAAGGCTGAGGCAGGAGGATCATGTAAGCCCAGAGTTTCAGGCTATAGTGCACCATGATAGCCTGGATACTATGGTATATGGTATCCTGGATACTATGGTACTATGGATAGCCACTGTACTCCAGTCTGGGCAACATAGCAAGACTCTCTCTCAAAAAAAACATAAACGAAAACAAAAACTATCTGCATTTTCATAGAGTATTGGCTTTGTTATATATTTTTCTCTAGTCATTTAAAAAATACTTAAAAGTGTCTACTAACAATTTCCATCTTATGAAGTCTTGGGTATATAATTCTTCGTTTCTTGACAGCTCATTTTTGCTGTTAGTGGATTCTTTCACTAAATGTTCTGTAGTTTTGAACTGTGAGTCTTTCTTCAGTGCAGTTTTATATGTGTGAACTGTGCACAGCCTAGGTTGAGTGCACGGTCCCCTAAATAATTTTATATTAATTTCAGCCAGGTGCCCCAAGAATATCACTAGCCAGGGACATATTCTCATGTTAAACTTTGAGCTTATGGATTCCCAGATCATGAGGGCAGGGTAAGTTTGCACTCTAAATTTGTGTAATATAATTAGGAATTCTCAAGGAAAAACTCCTATACCCCATGCCACAGTCTAAATGGAGAAGAGTTGGCATCCTAACAATCTCCCTGTGCTGAAGGAACATTTTTATTTTTATTTTATTGTCTGGATTTACCCTTTTAGTACAAATGTAGCTCTTCAAGAGTCTTGGGTTTATTTATGAAGTCTCTGTTCTATCCTCCCCACCCCTTGGCAGGCTCTTTCCTGATCCCTTTATGGTTTAAGAGCCTAAGCCCCCAGATTACCAAGACTGACAACCTCCCTCCAGGTAGCTATAGCGTCAGGTTATGTACTTATATCTCTGCTTTTCAGTTCTCTTTTTCAAAGCAGAGGAGGGGTTTCAGAGGGTAGCTGGACATTTCCCTTACTTTCTTACCAGCTTAGGTATTCATTTACAATAAAGGTCATCAAATTTCACCAAGAATTTTTATATGTTTTGTCTTGTGTATGTGTACACATGTGTATGGGGGAACAGGGCAGCGTTGAGATAATTCATTTTGCCACATAGAATACCTTCATGTTCTCAAGCATATATATCTTGCCATGTTTATTTTTTGAATAAGCAATATGTTTATATGATATCAGTAGGTATACATTGTGATATTTCACTCACCTGCCTTTACGTATCTGTTTTCCATTTCCCCCCCACCCTTTCTTGCCATATTTTTTTTATAGTCAATGGGGCTTTTGATTTGGGTGTGAATTCACCGCATATTTTTAAATATACAAGTATTCACGGTGCAGCCAGGTTCATTTATGAAGTGTTAGAGGCTTGGATTATCTGGGGAGAGTAATGTCCAGACAAATATATTAAAATGACCAATAAAATTGTAATGGATCAAAGAGCACCATTATATTCCTTGTGATTTTTGAAACCCACATGCATGTTTGTACTAAACGAAATGCTTTTACTAAGCATTTGTTTATTTAATCCAGAAATCTTTTGAGTATGCTAGGCAGTGGGGATACAAAACTGAGTAAGTAAGCATTCTTGAGGAGATAAACAAGAAGTTAGGTTTAGCAATGATACATTTTGCTAGGGGCAAGTGGGATTTTACTAGGGGCAAGTGGAGTGGGAAGAACACGGGAGAGCATTACCCAGCTACGAGTCAAAATGAGTTGTACTGTGAGTAATAAAGAAAAAGATGATAAAATGGCAAGATTATATGTTTGTTTTATCCTTAAGATGGCACTATAAACTCACAATTCCTTCATAGAAAAAGAATACATAAAAATCACCATGATTTATCTGAAATTTCACTGAAACCTTATAAACTAGAATGGCTTTTGTGTGTCTGAGACTGTTATAGGTGCTCATATTATTCTCATTTAATCTTTGCAGCAACCCTAAGAAGCAGGAATAAGTCTTTGCCCCATTTTGCAGACTAAGAAAAGGAGTGGGAGTAGGTGTAAGTGACTTGCCTTCAGTCACATAGCTTGTAAGTGGCAGACCCGAGATTTAAAAGGACAGCGTAAATCCAGAAACAGTGTCTTTAATCACTGTGCTGTATTATCTCTTTATAGTAATTCATATGTTGAAAATCCAGTGTCATTAGAATTATTAGTTACAGAAACTCAGTTTTTTGTTTTTTTTCCCCATTCTGGTTAAATCACACAAGGAAACATTGCCCTGGCATGAGACCAAGAAGTCACAGAGCCCAGGTCTCAGCCCTCAGAGTGTTAGAGAAGACATGAAGGCATCAGGGACACTGTGCAAGTGGGCACTGTTGGTTTCCACTGCTCTCTCCAGACTGCAGCCAGGAGGCTGCCTCTGCCCTGCCAGGTCAGATGCCCCCCAGAGGCCCTCCCATAGCACCCTGGGCTTATGACCATTTTGTATTTAGCACTCCAAACAGTGTTTACTGGTTTATCTCTCTCTCTTCCTTACTAATCTGTGAGCATTTTTGTAACCTCTATGCTCAGTACAATGCCTGGAGCATAGAGTTCTCTAGAAATCTTTGTTGAACCTTTTCTTCCTCCATATTAAACCAAACCCTGCATCACAGGCACTATTTTCTCAGTATTCAGTTCTTCACTCCCTTCTATACACAAATAATCTCCATCCTAGACAGGAAATTATAGAAGAGAAAGCAATCTGTGTGAGAAAGCAATTTCCATTTGAAGCACTTGTATGTTTAGGTGCTGCTGAGAATTGGAATAAAAGCCAACACTGGGCTTAAGTTGTTAAGCAGTATCTGTTAGCTAGCATTTCTTCTCCCTGGGAGAAGATTTTCTAAATCTGAGAAACCTATACTGTGCTTACTATCCTTTCCATGTATTCATCCAGGTGAAATATAGTTAAAACGAAGGTGAAATATAGTTGAAATGAATGCCAGGGGCAACCTGGAAAGGGTAAAGAAGCATCAAACAATTGAATTTTGTCAAAGGAGCATAAATGAGGAAAAGTGAGTTAAGCAGCTCACTATCCACCTCCTTTTTTTCTCTTAGATTAACTTCAGGTTGTTTCTCAGCAACAACTGGTAATAATTACCTCCTTTTCTGCCACAAGCCAATATCTGGTACCCCAACCCCCACCTCTTTTCCCCCAATTTCCAAAGTTGGCATCTCTAGTAGGATTCCCAGTTTAGCAACCTTAGAGGCAATTTTGGTAGCCAATAAATCCTCTTGAAAGAGGGAGACTTAGAATCTTTGCCTAGAGTGTAAATTGACATTGAGGATGGAGCTGGTAGGAGAGCTATCACGTTCAGGAGGCGACCTTGTAAGGATAAGAATACAGATGTGGCAGCGAAACAGACTCTTTGAAAAATGTCTGAAAATAGTATTCAACACATGTTAGCTGTGATTATTACTGTGGATTTATGTCACCAGCAAGAAGGCTGTTGAATAACTTTATTTACTCACCACATACTATAACCCCCTTACTAGGTATCAGATACTGTGTTGAGTCCTGAAAATACAATCTTCACTCCTTAATTCAGCAAATGTAACTGTAGCTCTGGACAAGAATAATGCTTTGGAGGAGTTATGCCTGGCCTAGTATGCAGCTGAACAGGTCAACATCTTGAAATCTTCCTTCCCTGATGTTTCAGCTCTGTTTAGGAATTTCCTCCACTATAGGCAATTAATCATAAGTAGAATTTGATTTGCAAAATTTTATTATAAAATTTTATTTTCTCCATAAACCTCAGAATATGTATCTTGTGTAGCTGAGAATTTTTTGTTTTCTTTGCATTCAGAAAGATAAAGCTCTTAACAGATTAATTTATGAGTTTGGACACTCTTGAGTGGGAAACCCTCCCAACTTCAGGGAAACAATGGACTTTTGGCTACACAAAGTAGTTAAGAGGTATGAGCCTTTGAATCAGACCAGACTCTTAAATTCCTCCATTTAACAGATACAAAATCGTGAGTAATTTCTTCACTCTTTTGAGACTCTGTTTCCTTATCTGTGAAAGAGTTAAAATATTTCCATCTTACTGAAGCAGGAAAGACATTCATTCATTCAAGTATTTTTTTGTTGCACACTTACTATTCCAGACACTTTCTGGGTACTGAGAATACAAAAGTAAACAAAACAGCAAGAAATCTTGTACTCTATGTTAGGATATGAGTTTACATTCTAATGAGATAAAAAATTGAGATTGTCTATGTGAAATAAAGCATGCTATAAAAATTATTGTATCAGTGGAGAAAAGGAAAATTAAGAGAAAAAAGTAATAATTATTGTATTAATGTTTAGAGTGCTTATGTCACTAATAAAAGACTTAAGCATTTTGTTGTGGCAGAGTAGAGATTCAAATTAGAATCTGTAGTTATGTAGTGAAGATACTCTGATGAAGACAAATAATGTAGAAATGAGTTAATTGCTACTGAAAAGATTTTCAAATTATTTTTATTAGGTAATTTTATGATTTCATAATAGCTGTTAGGATACACAAACATATATATACAATTTTCTAAACAAGTAAATAAAAAGCAGTTTAGTATATCTGCCTGAATGTATAGTATTCAAAATCTTACCAAAACATTTATTATAAAAATCAGTAAAACTGTTTAACACATTTATAAAAATTGCTGGGTATGTATACATAAACATTTTAAGCTTGCTTTACAAAAAAGAGTTCAATTTCTGTCCATGTGCGCATGGTGACTTCAAAGGTAGTTCAAAGGGGGAATAAAGAAGGTAGCACTGCCTTGTAATACATCATTCATTAATACTGACTTACCTTTGGACATTCATGAAAAATCCTTTGTTATCACATATGGTGAAAATATTAAAAATTAATACTCCATTTCTATGAATAAAACATAGAAAAGAAGACTTTATCTTTCCAGACTAACTCATTAGCATGAAAGACTGCATTCATTCTGCAGATATTACTGACACCCCATATTATTTACTTTAAAAATATTTACGATACTTAAAATTCAGAAGGAAACCCGCAAGACCTATTTTTCTCCCAATACATTCACTGAATGCAGATTTAAATGAGCGCATCTCATTTTGATTGTGCCCTTTGTGTACTTTAAAATGACTACAATATAGTACATGTGTATTTTTAACTGGTACCAAAATTAAGATGAATGATCTATGCAAAACCAGTAGCCTGTATTTCTAGTAACAGTTGTCATATGCAAAAAGAAAAAGCCCTGAGTCAGTATGTTTTTGCAAAAGTAATGAAGGAGGGTGCTCTAAAGTCATTTTATAACTTATAAAATTGTTAAGACTGTCCAGTATTCATTTGCTTTGTTTTCATTTTGATTGAAGAGAGGTATGATTTTCGTCTAGTTAATCCAATTCAGATCATTTCTTAATACTCAATTTCATTTAAGTCCTCAGAATGTCCTGATGATTGTTGAGTTGTATCTTCCATTTCTGTCAGGAAAGACAAATATACAATAACAGTATTTATTATAGAAAAATGTTTAATTTGTATTCTTGTACTTTGAAACAGTATTGCAAAGTCCATTTTCAGTCAAGCTTATATAATTGGGAAAAAATATTACCTCCACAGGGTCCTGCCTGAAATTTAATGTCATCAATGGCGATATCACTTCTTATCGATACTCCTCGAATGGCTTCAAAAATAATCTGAAAGAATAATATGTTTGAATGTAGAAATAGAATCATCCTGATAATACAGTGCTGGTCAGGGCAGATCCAGGCTTTGTAGATACAAAAACTTAGATTGCTCTTGAGGATCCCTTTAAGGAAAAGGATACCAAATTACAAACTGAAATCTAGAGATTAAAGATAATGTTTATTTGGAATTTAAAGAAACAATAAATTACTGAAGCCTTGAAGATTCAGGTCCCTGTGTTCTGAGATCTCTTTACCAATTTCCCAGAAATGCTTGCCTAGAAATGCTTCCTGGTGGTAACCTGGTTTCCTCTTCCCAGTTGGAACACTCTGCTCCCAGCATCCCCCAGCTCTCACAAAGGGTCTGTGAAAATGAGGTGCTCAGAAACTTAAATTTCCCTTAGCACTCCATAAATCTACGTCTGATACTGCTTCTAGGTGGAAACATTTAATATGACTGATGATACCCATGTATGAACAGAAAAGCATAATAATGAAGTTTACCAAAGAGAAGGGTTCACTTATGTTAAATACCACAACATCAAAGACACAGCTCAGGCAGAAGAGAGAATCAGTTTTATAACTTTAGATTTTGAGAAGGAAATAACTGATCAGATATTGTGGTTGTAGGAAAAATATATTACTTAACAAGCTCTAAGGCTGTCCCAACAATGGTTAATAAATTACTGAATGGTCCACGGAGGCCCATGGGTAGTGAAAGTTGTTCAGAAGACACATTTGCTCTATTCATTTTATAAGCAAATGAGTCTTCATTGGAGTAGTGTATAATTTAAATTAAATTTTAAAAAGCCCATAAATTTTATTTAAACCTTCCTAAAATTAAATCAAAGAATATAAATTAATATGTTTATAAAGTTACTTGAAATTAATGTTTCAAAGAAGCTTTAATGACAGACTAGTGGCAAAATACTGTTAATAAAAATTCTTTTTTTTTCTTTTTCTTTTTATTATACTTTAAGTTCTAGGGTACATGTGCACAATGTGCAGGTTTGTTACATATGCATACATGTGCCATGTTGGTGTGCTGCACCCATTAACTCATCGTTTACATTAGGTATATCTCCTAATGCTATCCCTCCCCCCTCCCCACAATAGGACCCAGTGTGTGATGTTCCACTTCCTGTGTCCAAGTGATCTCATTGTTCAGTTCCCACCTATGAGTGAGAACATGCAGTGTTTGGTTTTCTCTTCTTGCGATAGTTTGCTGAGAATGATGGTTTCTAGCTGCATCCATGTCCCTACAAAGGACACAAACTCATCCTTTTTTATGGCTGCACAGTATTCCATGGTGTATATGTGCCACATTTTCTTAATCCAGTCTGTCACTGATGGACATTTGGGTTGATTCCAAGGCTTTGCTATTGTGAATAGTGCCACAATAAACATATGTGTGCATGTGTCTTTATAGCAGCATGACTTATAATTCTTTGGGTATATCCCCAGTAATGGGATGGCTGGGTCAAATGGTATTTCTAGTTCTAGATCCTTGAGGAATTGCCACACTGTGTTCCACAATGGTTGAACTAGTTTACAGTTCCACTAACAATGTAAAAGTGTTCCTATTTCTCCACATCCTCTCTAGCACCTGTTGTTTCCTGATTTTTTAATGATCGCCATTCTAACTGGTGTGAGATGGTATCTCATTGTGGTTTTGATTTGCATTTCTCTGATGGCAAGTGATGACGAGCATTTTTTCATGTGTCTGTTGGCTGTATGAATGTCTTCTTTTGAGAAGTGTCTGTTCATATCCTTTGCCCACTTTTTGATGGGGTTGTTTTTTTCTTGTAAATTTGATTGAGTTCTTTATAGGTGCCTATTTTCCCAGCACCCTTTATTAAATAGGGAATCCTTTCCCCATTTCTTGTTTTTGTCAGGTTTGTCAAAGATCAGATGGCTATAGATATGTGGTATTATTTCTGAGGCCTCTGTTCTGTTCCATTGGTCTATATCTCTGTTTTGGTACCAGTACCATGCTGTTTTGGTTACTGTAGCCTTGTAGTATAGTTTGAAGTCAGGTAGTGTGATGCCTCCAGCTTTGTTCTTTTGCTTAGGATTGTCTGGCAATGCGGGCTCTTTTTTGGTTCCATATGAACTTTAAAGCAGTTTTTTCCAATTCTGTGAAGAAACTCATTGGTAGCTTAATGGGGATGGCATTGAATCTATAAATTACCTTGGGCAGTATGGCCATTTTCACAATATTGATTCTTCCTATCCATGAGCATGGTATGTTCTTCCATTTGTTTGTGTTCTCTTTGATTTCACTGAGCAGTGGTTTGTAGTTCTCCTTGAAGAGGTCCTTTACATCCCTTGTAAGTTGGATTCCTAGGTATTTTATTCTCTTTGAAGCTATTGTGAATGGGAGTTCATTCATGATTTGGCTCTCTGTTTGTCTGTTACTGGTAGATAAGAATGCTTGTGATTTTTGCACATTGATTTTGTATCCTGAGACTTTGCTGAAGTTGCTTATCAGCTTAAGGAGATTTTGGGCTGAGACGATGGGGTTTTCTAAATATACAATCATATCATCTGCAAACAGGAACAATTTCACTTCTTCTTTTCCTAACTAAATACCCTTTATTTCTTTTGTCTGATTGCCCTAGCCAGGACTTCCAACACTATGTTGGAGTGGTGAGAGAGGGCATCCCTGTCTTGTGCCAGTTTTCAAAGGGAATGCTTCCAGTTTTTGCCCATTCAGTATGATATTGGCTGTGGGTTTGTCATAAATAGCTCTTATTATTTTGAGATATGTTCCATCAGTACCAAATTTATTGAGAGCTTTTAGCATGATGGGCTGTTGAATTTTGTCAAAGGCCTTTTCTGCATCTATTTTTTTTTTTTTTTTTTTTTGTTGAGACGGAGTCTCGCTCTATCACCCAAGCTGGAGTGCAGTGGCCGGATCTCAGCTCACTGCAAGCTTCGCCTCCCGGGTTCCCACCATTCTCCTGCCTCAGCCTCCTGAGTAGCTGGGACTACAGGCGCCCGCCACCTCGCCCGGCTAGATTTTTGTATTTTTTTTTTTAGTAGAGACGGGGTTTCACCGTGTTAGCCAGGATGGTCTTGATCTCCTGACCTCGTGATCCTCCTGTCTCGGCCTCCCAAAGTGCTGGGATTACAGGCTTGAGCCACCGCGCCCGGCCTTCTGCATCTATTGAGATAATCATGTGGTTTTTGTCTTTGGTTCTGTTTATATGCTGGATTACGTTTATTGATTTGTGTATGTTGAACCAGCCTTGCATCCCAGGGATGAAGCCCACTTAATCATGGTGGATAAGCTTTTTGATGTGCTGCTGGATTCGGTTTGCCAGTATTTTATTGAGGATTTTTGCATCGATGTTCATCAGGGATATTGGTCTAAAATTCTCTTTTTTTGTTGTACTTCTGTCAGGCTTTGGTATCAGGATGATGCTGGCCTCATAAAATGAGTTAAGGAGGATTCCCTCTTTTTCTGTTGATTGGAATCGTTTCAGAAGGAATGGTACCCACTCCTCCTTGTACCTCTGGTAGAATTCAGCTGTGAATCCATCTAGTCCTGGACTTTTTTTGGTCGGTAGGCTTTTAATTATTGCCTTAATTTCAGAGCCTGCTATTGGTCTATTCAGGGATTCAGCTTCTTCCTGGTTTAGTCTTGGGAGAGTGTAAGTGTCCAGGAAATGATCCATTTCTTCTAGGTTTTCTAGTTTTTTTGCGTAGAGGTGTTTATAGTATTCTCTGATGGTAGTTTGTATTTCTGTGGGGTCAGTGGTGATATCCCCTTTATCATTTTTTGTTGCATCTATTTGATTCTTCTCTCTTTTCTTCTTTATTAGTCTTGCTAGCAGTCTATCAATTTTGTTGATCTTTTCAAAAAACCAGCTTCTGGATTCATTGATTTTTTGGAGGGTTTTTTGTGTCTCTGTCTCCTTCAGTTCTGCTCTTAGTTATTTCTTGCCTTCTGCTAGCTTTTGAATGTGTTTGCTCTTGCTTCTGTAGTTCTTTTAATTGTGATGTTAGGGTGTCAATTTTAAATCTTTCCCGCTTTCTCTTGTGGGCATTTATTGCTATAAATTTCCCTCTGCACACTGTTTTAAATGTGTCCCAGAGATTCTGGTATGTTGTGTCTTTGTTCTCATTGGTTTCAAAGAACATCTTTATGTCTGCCTTCATTTCATTATGTACCCAGTAGTCATTCAGGAGCAGGTTGTTGAGTTTCCATGTAGTTAAGTGGTTTTGATTGAGTTTCTTAGTCCTGAGTTCTAGTTTGATTGCACTGTGGTCTGAGAGACAGTTTGTTATAATTTCAGTTCTTTTACATTTGCTGAGAAGTGCTTTACTTCCAACTATGTGGTCAATTTTGGAATAAGTGTGATGTGGTGCTGAGAAGAATGTATATTCCGTTGATTTGGGGTGGAGAGTTCTATAGATGTCTATTAGGTCTGCTTGGTGCAGAGTTGAATTCAATTCCTGGATGTCCTTGTTGACTTTGTCTTGTTGATCTGTCTAATGTTGACAGTGGGGTGTTACAGTCTCCCATTATTATTGTATGGGAGTCTGTGTCTCTTTGCAAGTCTCTTAGGACTTGCTTTATGAATCTGGGTGCCCCTGTATTGGGTGCATATATATTTAGGATAGTTAGCTCTTCCTGATGAATTGATCCCTTTACCATTATGTAATGGCCTTCTTTGTCTGTTTTGATCTTTGATGGTTTAAAGTCTGTTTTATCAGAGACTAGGATTGCAACCCCTGCTTTTTTTTTGTTTTCCATTTGCTTGATAGATCTTCTTCCATCCCTTTATTTTGAACCTATGTGTGTCTCTGCATGTGAGATGGGTCTCCTGAATACAGCAAACTGATGGGTCTTGACTCTTTATCCAATTTGCCATTCTGTGTCTTTTAATTGGACCATTTAGTTCATTTACATTTTAGGTTAATATTGTTATGTTTGAACTTGATCCTGTCATTATGATATTAGCTGGTTATTTTGCTTGCTAGTTGATGCAGTTTCTTCCTCGCATTGATGGACTTTACATTTTTACGTTTTTGCAATGGCTGGTACCTGTTGTTCCTTTCCATGTTTAGTGCTTCCTTCAAGATCTCTTGTATGGCAGGCCTGGTCGTGACAATTTCTAAGCATTTGCTTATCTGTGAAGGATTTTATTTCTCCTTCACTTATGATACTTAATTTGGCTGGATATGAAATTCTGGGTTGAAAATTATTTTATTTACAAATGTTGAAATTGGCCCCCACTCTCTTCTGGCTTGGAGAGTTGCTGCCGAGAGATCTACTGTTAGTCTGATGGGCTTCCCTTTGTGTGTAACCCGACCTTTCTCTCTGGCTGCCCTTAACATTTTTTCCTTCGTTTCAACTTTGTTGAATCTGACAATTATGTGTCTTGGAGTTGCTCTTCTAGAGTAGTATCTTTGTGGCGTTCTCTGTATTTTCTGAATTTGAATGTTGTCCTGCCTTACTGGGTTGAATAAGTTCTGCTGGATGATATCTTGCAGAGTGTTTTCCATCTTGGTTCTATTTTCCCCGTCACTTTCAGGCACACCAGTCAGATGTAGATTTGGTCTTTTCACATAATCCCATATTTCTTGGAGGCTTTGTTCATTTCTTTTTACTTTTTTCTCCACACTTCTCTTCTCGCTTCATTTCATTCATTTGATCTTCAGTCACTGATAGTCTTTCTTTCAGATGATCGAGTGGGTTACTGAAACTTGTGCATTGGTCACGTTGTTCTCGCCTTATGGTTTTCATCTCTATTGGTTCTTTTAAGGACTTCTCTACATGGTTATTCTACTTAGCCATTCATCAAATCTTTTTTCAAGGTTTTTAGTTTCTTTGCACAGGTTATGTAGTTCCTTCTTTAGCTCTGAGAAGTTTGATCGACTGAAGCCGCCTTCTCTTAGCTCATCAAAGTCATTCTCCATCCAGCTTTGTTCTGTTGCTGGCGATGAGCTGCGTTCCTTTGGAGGGGGAGTTGCGCTCTGATTTTTTGAATTTGCAGCTTTTCTGCACTGCTTTTTCCCCATCTTTGTGGTTTTATCTGCCTTTGGTCTTTGATGATGGTGACGTGCTAATGGGGTTTTGGTGTGGATTTCCTTTCTGTTTGTTAGTTTTCCTTCTAACAAGCAGGACCCTCTGCTGTAGGAGTTTGCTTGAGGTCCACTCCAGACCCTGTTTGCCTGGGTATCAGCAGCAGAGGCTGCAGAAGATAGAATATTGCTGAACAGCGAGTGTTGCTGTCTGATTCTTGCTCTGGAAGCTTCGTCTCAGGGGTGTACCCTGTCGTGTGAGGTGTGAGGTGTCAGTCTGCACCTAGTGGGGGATATCTCCCAGTTAGGCTACTCAGGGGTCAGGGACCCACTTGAGCAGGCAGTCTGTCCGTTTTCAGATCTCAACTTCCATGCTGGGAGATCCACTGCTCTCTTCAAAGCTGTCAGACAGGGGCATTTACCTCTGCTGAGGTTTCTGCTGCTTTTTGTTTAGCTATGACCTTTCCCCAGAGGAGGAGTCTACAATGGCTGGCCGGACTCCTTGAGTTGTAGTGGGCTCCACCCAATTCAAGCTTCCTGGGAACTTTGTTTACCTACTTTAGCCTCAGCAATGGCAGGCGCCCCTCCCCCAGCCTTGCTGCTGCCTTGCAGTTAGATCTCAGACCGCTGTGCTAGTAATGAGGGAGGCTCCGTGGGCGTGGGACCCTCTAGGCCAGGTGTGGGATATAATCTCCTGATGTGCCGTTTGCTAAGACCCTTGCTAAAGCACAGTATTAGGATGGGAGTTACCCAAATTTCCAGGTGTTGTATGTCTCAATTTCCTTTGGCTAGGAAAAGGAATTCCCTTCCCCCTTGCACTTCCCAGGTGAAGCAATGTCTCACCCTCCTTCAGCTCTTGCTGGTCGGGCTGCACCTGTGGACCAGTGCCAACTGTCTGACACGACCCAATGAGATGAACCCAGTACCTCAGTTGAAATTGCAGAAATCATCCGTCTTCTGTGTCGCTCCTGTTGGGAGCTGGAGGCTGGAGCTGTTCCTATTCGGCCATCTTGGGCATGTCCCCCTGTTTATAAAAATTCTAAGGATCCAACTTGTGATGGTGAATTTTAGGTGTCAACTTGACTGGGTTAAGGGATACCCACATCGCTGGTAAAGTATTATTTCTCAGTACGTATGTGAGGGTGTTTCTGAAAGAGATTGGCGTTCGAATTGGTGGACTGAGAAAGGAAGATCTGTCTTCACCCAGTGTGAGTGGGGAATATCAGATTGGTTGAGGATGCAGATAGAACAAAAAGGCAGAGGAGAAGCAAGTTTTCTCTCTCTTCTGTAACCGGGACACCTGTCTGCTTCTGCCCTTGGACATTAGAACTCTAGGTTTTTCAGTCTTCAGACTTCTGGAACTATACCAGTGGCACCCTAGGTTCTCAGGCCTTTGGCTGCAGACTAATAGTTATACCATCGGCTTCTCTAGTTCTCAGGCCTTGGGATTTGGACTGAGCTATGGTACCAGCTTTCCTGGTTCTCCAGCTTATATATAGCATATTATGGGACATCTCAGCCTTCATAATTATATGAGCCAATTTCCTTAATACATCCCCTTTCATATCTCTCTCTCTCACCTTCTGTTTCTGTCTCTCTGTTTCTCTCTCCTCTATTGGTTCGGTTTCTCTGGAGAATCCTGATTAATACACAACCCTAAATGAGAATCCAAATAAATGGCAAGAAGAGGGAAAAAAATGTCCTAACACATCTAGATAGGAGTGCAGATAATAAGACTTTTGGTTCTCTGAACAACAATAAAATCTGTTTTTTTGGCCTTCAAGTCTGTAATGAAAAGAATAATAAACAAAATTACCTGAAGGAATTATATTCTGAATAGTCTATGATTTGGCCAAACACTTGATTTTATACAACTTTCTCCTCTGAATTTTCTTAGTACAGTAGTGATCACCATTTTATAGTACTATGATTTCCCCCTTGTATTATAAATATGTAGTAGTACCTCTTCTTTTTCTACATTGACAATAGGATTAAGCCAACTTATCTTTGCACTTTAAGACTAACCAAATCTATCCAAATCAAATAGCTACTGAACAAATACTTGTTTATTTAGATAATAAACATAAACAAAGGTAGGATTAAATAAGATAATATATGTCCTTGGTTCCCAGAGTGTGTGCTGAGGTACCCCAGGGTGCCCAAGTACATTCACGGGGTGCTATGGATAGTTTGAAATTTTAAGGGAAAGAAGGCAGTATTCAATATTTAGCAGACACCATGTGACCTGCTAGCTCAAGGTCAAAGTTTTAACATGGGATTGACCTATATTCCTCTTGATAACATGTCTTCATTGAGATGAGTTTTTTGGTAGCTGCTGCAATTAAAAGCAAGCATTATGTAGAAATCAATGTGGAACATAAAATAAAGGTAGTGTATCCAATCTGATTCCAAGTTGGGAAGTTTGTGCCCAACAGGTATATACATTCTGTTTGTTAGTACATAATTTTGGTTAAGAATTAGATAAAATATTTTTAAGTATTTTTTTCAAATGGCTAGTAAGTTTTTAGAACATAAATACTGAAGTTTTTTGAATCCAAATACTTAATATATGAAACTGTTAGGTGTTTCTTTTGGTCTTGGGGCACCAAGAAAAAATTACTATGGGCATCATAAACAGGAAATTGTGGAGACCTGAGTCTTTTTTTTTTTTTTTTTTTGAGACAGAGTCTTGCTCTCAGACTGGAGTGCAGTGGTGGGATCTCAACTCACTGCAACCTCTGCCTCCTGGGCTCAAGTGATCCTCCTGCCTCAGGCGCCCAAGTAGCTGGGGCTATAGGCATGCACCACCACATCTGGCTAATTTTTGCATTTTTAGAGGAGACAGGGTTTTGCTGTGCTGCCCAGGCTGGTCTCAAACTCCTGGGCTCAAGAAATCCCCCCACTTCAGCCTCCCAAAGTGCTGTGATTATAGGTGTGAGCCACCGCACCTGGCCAACTTGAGTCTTAGCTGAGTATGCAGTGCATAGAAATTCCTAGTAACTGTTAGGCAGTATAATTAATAATATGATGGATGTAAATATTTCAGTGAGCTGGGAATTTGTATAACACTTTATTTCAATGGCATCAGAATCTAAGAAATTAAGGAGGAAAAGTCATGAAAGGGGGGGAGGAGCAGCAATCAAGGAATCCAGAGGAAACAGAATGATTTTGTGCTTTTGATCAATAGTGAGTCAGTTTCTGCTTAGCACTAAGAAATCCCTTAGGAGGGAGCATGATTAAAAATTTGCCGTTTGATGCATTTCTTTTTCCCACAGGGATAATCTAATGAGTGGAATGCCTTCAGGAGGCCACCCACATATTATCCCCAAAGGATCAATCTCAAATGGCAGCAGTACTACCACACTCTAAATACCATCTCTACCTGCCCACTCCCATTGATGCTGTACACATTTACTTCCCTAACTCTGTTCTCTTCCCTGAACTCATCTCATATCCTATTATTTACTTATACCCATTTGGATTTCTAATAGACATAAAAAACTTAACATTTCCCCCCAGGAGTCTTAATTTTCTTCCTGCACACACTGCCCTTACTCCAGGTTTGCTCTGTCTCAAGTCTTCCTCATCTCAATAAATGATATCTGAATTCATTTTAGCAACTGCTCATGCCAAAAGCTTTGGAGTCATCTTGATATCTCCCTTTCCCTCAGACTCCACATTCTATACGTAAGAAGTCTTGTGGGCTTCTGATGACATCTGCTCACCTCTGCTGCATAGCCTATGCCACCACTCCTTTTGCCAGGACTACTGCAGCAGTCCCCAAAGTCTCCTTGTCCCATTACAGTATACTTTCCAGATAGTAGCTGGAGTGATCACTTCAAAATCAGATATTACCTTAAAGCTGTATGATGACTTCTTACTGCTTTTGGGATAAATTTCAAACTCTACCACGTCTTCTAAGGATTTTCATGATTATCACAATACTTCTTTGACCTCACCACCTGATCAACTTGACTACTTCTTCCTCTTATTTCCCCTCCTCCTCTTCTTATTTTTAATTGATAAATCACAATTTTATACCTTTATGGGGTACAATGTGATATTTATTATATATATACATAAGCACACCAAATGTGGGATGATTAAATCAAACTAATTAACATATCCATCACCTCACGTATTTATCACTTTTTGTGGTAAGATGTGAAGTCTACTTTCTTAGTTATTTTGAAATATGCAATACGTTATTGACTACAGTCATCCTCTGTTCAACAGATCTCAAAAATATATTCCTCCTGTTTATCTGAAACTTTGTAGCCTTTGACCAACAACTCCCCATTGCCTCCTCCTGCTTCCCCCAGCCTCTGGTAACCATCATTCTACTGTCAACTTCCATGAGCTCAGTTTCAGCTTGACTTCTTCATAGCACTTATTATCTGATGTTATTCTCTCTCTCTATATATATACACATTCATATATATATACATATACATATATACATATATGTGTATATACACATATACACGTATACATATATACATGTGTATATATATGTATACGTGTGTATGTGTATATATTCGTATATACACCCATGTATATACATACACATATATATACACATATATATACACATATATATACATATATATATATATATATATATGTATTTGTTGTTTGGCTTGGTTTTTTTTTTAGAGACAAGGTCTCAATATGTTGTCAGGCTGATCTCAAACTCCTGGCCTCAAGCAATCCTCCCACCTTGGCCTCCCAAAGTGCTGGAATTACAGATACGAGCCACTGTGCCTGGCCTTGGCTTGCATTTTCCTACCTCCTCCCCACTAGAATATAAACTCCAAACAAATAAGAACTTTATATATTATATTCATTGCAGTATCTTCAGCACTTAGAATAGCAAATGGACAATACATATTTATTGAGATGAGATATTTTGATCTCAAACAACAGGAGCTCAGTCTGGATGCGTGATGTAGCTATTGAGAATACCAGTTCTGCCATGGTGATATGAATTAGTGACTAGGGAGACTTAGGTGAGAATATATTGTTAGAACAGTGATAATATCTTATTTTGATACTTTAAAGTTTATAAAACCCTTTCACATACATAATGTCCTTTGATTCTCACTCTAACTCTGGCAATGTCAGCACAGCTGACTAGGAACTATTACCACATTTTGAGAATGTATAAACTTTCTCAGATAGTAAAAGATATCTTGAAAATCATACAGTGCTTGTGACCATCAGGCCAATGAGCATTATTTTGGAATTTCTATGGTGGGAGGCAGTGTTAGAACAGTGGTTTAGGGATACAAACTTTGGAAGCATGCACATCTGGTTCTCATTCAGCCACTTATCAGACATTTACTTTTCCCCACCTGTAAAATGGGGCAATAGGATCAGGTGAAAGAACTTACCTACAGCTCTTAGCACTGTAAGTGCCTGGCATGTAGCAGTTGGCAGATCTATGTGCATATGAGTGTATCTATTTTATTAGACACTAGGATGTTTTGGGGAAGCTAGTTCAGCCTGGTCTCCCTGCCATCATTTGGATTCCTGAGGGAATCACTAACCCAGAGGAGATTCTTATCTGTTCCATTCTAAGCCAAGGGGGAGGATTCTGGAGTCTTCTTCCCAGATTGTGAGCTGGAAGTCTCCAGGGCTATTCTGCATCATTTGAAGAGCCCTAGATGCCATTTCAGATGCCACACTACTCTGTACTAAAAAAATATTTCAAATAACTACCTCCCCAGTAAGTCTATTATATGCAAGGCCATGTGTCTGATCCCCAAGGCCTAGATGCTGAGAAGTTACCTGTCCCCAGAACTCAAATCTTAGAGCACTTGTGCATCAGTATCGCTTGAGAGTTAAACAAAAAAATCAGTGCTCAGGTGTCATCCCCAAAGATTTAGATTCATTTAGTTTAGCATAGAGATTCTCTATCTTTAGCATACATCAGATTCACCTGGAGGGCTTATTAAAACATTTCTGGGCCCCCCAAATCCTCAGTTTCTGATTCATTAAAGTGGGGCCTGAGAATTTGCATATTAAGTGAATTTGCATTTCAGGTGTTGCTGATGCTGCTGGTACCTGGACCACACTTTGAGAACCATTTGAATAGAGAAGGAGTACCCTAATAGCCTAACAAAATCCATCATCTCTGAATAATGATCAATTATATTAGTAAGTTCCTGAGCCATCCACTTTCTTCTTTTGAACAGACATTAAATCACTATAAAATTATTCCTGAAGCTACCTGTTATTCTTTGCCAAATGTCTAGACAGTTTATCCATGTTGGGATAATGGGCCTTTCCCAGATAATGGCTCATCTTCCCTGTCATTTGCTCTTTAACAATGTAGCACCTTTGATTGCACTGCAACTTAGCCATCTGAGCTTCTGCAATTCCATCCCATTTATATCTGTAGAAAATTATTTTTGGTCGTAGGTTAGTGCAAAATAAAACTCTTAATTTGGATCTCTCTTCCCAGGAAGATCTGGGTTTAGACTAGGCAGCCAGTGGTTAAAGACAAAGAGTGCTGATCCAGGAGGTTTATCAGCCAGAAGAAAGAATGAATAGGAAGGTGTGCCTTTAGTTGGAGGTCACACTTGAGAATTCTACAGAGCAATTTTAAGAACCATCAGAAATCTGAAGGTTATCTCCCACGGCGTTCTGGAGCTTTGGCCCATGGTAGGCAGGTAAAATCTGTGGCTATCAGAAGGCAGGTGTGGTTCTCCAGGCTAGACTGGCTGTTCAACCCCTACCTACTAGAATTTAAAAGGATGTTTCCTATTGCTGCCCAGATTCCTTTATGATAGAGAACATCTAGGATGGACGTCTTCTATAGCACATGAGAGGACCTGGGGGAGACCGAGGACTGAGGATCAAGTCTCTCTGTTTCTTTTGCATCAATGCAGTGATGGAGTCAGAGGCATAAAAAAAAAAAAAAAAAAACTTTGGACCATACTAACTGTTAAATAGAGGCTTAAGGCAAAAGCTCTTACATGTATGTGGGTAATGAGTAAAAGATGCAGCTGCAACTAATTAGGTAATACCATATTTAGAAGAAAAGACTTGGTTTTGGAGATTTGTATGATACATAGAAATATACTTGACACCCATAATGTATCAAGACAAAAATAGATATACTTTTATCATAGAACTGCAAAAAAGTCACTTTATGCATAAATTCTCAAAACTTTCTCTCCCTGTCACTGCTTAGATTTAATCAATGTATAGACTAATTATGTTTACTTCTTCTTAATCCTGCCTTTATCTATGACCCTGAAAAAGAACAAAATACTATCTTTGGTAGCAAGAATAAGAAAGAACATCAGAGGCTCCTACATGTTTTCCATTGCTTAGTTCTTACCTCTCTTGGCTTACCTGGTGTTGCCTCTCACAGCTGTATTCAATCAGTGCTCGTAGCCAGGAAATGCTCTGTTCACCTCTTCTCCTCCATAAGAGAGACTCTTCACTGTCTTCTTCCTTTTTCAGATAAACACTCAGCAGGCCAGTTCCCCCTCCATACATGTGGTAGAAAAAGGTCAAGCAGTGTTTTCCGGAGACTCCTCGCAGAGGCCTGGACAAGAGGCGTGCTTTTTGTCCATACACCATGTGAGAGGCCTCAATGTACATGTAGTAGCCTTGAGGTGAATGCAAAAGCAGGTATTGTTAAAAAGGACACAAATTACATTTTCTCCTTCCATAATGTTCTTTCAGAGTGTCACGTCAAGATGACCTGACTAAAAGTACTGATAAAGGGTTTATAATTTTGAAGAATACATATTATCTAAGGAAAATAAGTTACAAAAATGAGACCAGCAAAATGATTTCTTAAATGATTTATAATTCAGTTTAATTTGTATCTTGTATAGAGCTAATTAATATACCAGTATTATGCCACTGATACAGTGATTAACACATCAGAATTTATATTACTCATTCATGGACAATATTCTAAAGCTTCCAGACATTGGTTTGGAGAGAGAGAGAGAGAGAATGGATTTTGTAGTCAGGTAGATCTGGGTTCAAGTCTTGACTCTACTATTTGTTGTCTATGTGATTCTGGTCTAATGAATAATCTCTGAACTTTACATTCATCTTTTTAAGATAAGGGTTAATACCTGTGCTACAGAATTGTGAGTATTAAGTAACATAATGACATATACTCACATGTCATGCATATTCCATTATTTGTTTCCTGTCCTGCTCAGTTTCTAAAATGGTTCGTGTCACTTTTTTTTTAAGTCTTGAAAACATATTCTGTAATATTTTTAAATTGCCTTTCCAGTTTCCTTTTCTAATATTTTATTGCTATTTTAAAATTTATTGGTTTCAGGCAGAAACAGGATTAGTCGGCATGAAGATAGGGCAGTGGTGTGCTGCAGCCAACTTCCACGGGCTTCCAATAGCCCATTGTATGCATCCTCTTTCAGCTCCAAGTGACTTCACGTTGGTAGCCGGAAATGGGCCATGATGGGACTATTTACACCACAGAAACTGGACATGTATACAAGTCAGCACATCCTTCCCAAAGAGAGCCAGTTTGTGTTAAACAATCACTATCATGTCACTGAAGTAAAACTATATATGAATAGTAATGCAAGAGATCTTTTCTAAAGTAGTTCACTGGTAATATAATTCTGTGCATCTGAGGCCCATTTTTAAAAAGGCCCCGAACCCTACATCAGTAATTGTTAACCTTTGATCACTTGATGAAAAGTTTAGACCTCTGCTACTTGAAAAATATACAAAGAAAGTTTGCATACAACTTTGTTGCTTTGTTTGGTGTTACATTTGTGTTTGGAATGAATGTATGTATCTCCCCAAATTCATATGTTGAAGCCCTAACCCTAGTGTGATAGTAATTGGAGATGGGGCACTGGGGAGCTAATTAGGGCTAAATGAGGTCATGAGGCTGAAGCTCTCCTGATGACAGTAGTGCCCTTATAAGAAGAGACACCAGGGAGCTTGTTCTGTCTCTCTCTCTTCAGATGCACACACCAAGAAAGGCCATGTGAGCACACAGTAAGATGTTGCCTGTCTGCAAGCTAGGAAAAGAGCCCTCACCAGGAACTGAAACAGCTGGCACGTTGATGTTGGACTTTACAGCCTCCACAACTGTGATAGGTAAATTTCTGTTGTTTAAACCACTTAGTCTATGATGTTTTGTTATGGCAGCCCAAGCAAACACCAACGTTTTGCCAATTTTGATTTGTTTTTACATATATGATGTAAAAAGTAATCTTTACAAAGTATCATACATCTCATTATTTCATGCAGAAATTGGTGACCAAATCAACAGGAAAAATAAAGAGATCCCAAATAATACATGCAAATGAAATGGTTTCTCTATAGTTTGAAGTTTAATCGATGAATTCTAATCATTTCCAAAAGTATGGCAATGAAGATATCCCAACAAGAATTGGTTGGAAGTCCCCTCTATGTGCCTGAGAGGTCTTTCTCCATTCTCTTTCTTATTTCTACAAACACAAATCTGAGTTCTATAGATGTCTTAAAACAGTGGGAGAAAGCATCACTGGTCTTAATAAATTGTGGGCACTGTGTAACAGCTTTCCCCAGTGTTTTACTCTATAAAGTTTTCACCCTGCAAAACTGGGCTGACTCACAGGATGTGGCCTGCATCAACCAGTCACATCTAAAGAATGATGTTGCCCCAAAGAAGCAGAATCAGAGCGGAGTTCTGTGTCTGTCACTTCAGGTTGCCTGTTATCAAGGCATGCTGCCACCAAAGGCTCCACTAGCTGGGGATTCCTGAATGCAGTGAACAAGTAGAAATCAAAACCTCCTTTAGGATACTCTAAAGACTACATATATTTCAGCCCAGTTCAAAAGTAAATTTTAATTAGAAGGCTAATTGGTTTAAATAAGAAATCAAAATTATGGGAGTATCTTTGATCTGGTATGTTACATTTGACATCCAGTCAACTTCAACTTTTCATCTCATTGGCAGTAGTTTCATCCAGATGCAGGCTTAAGGGAAATGGCATAGCTGCCAACTTTCCCATGATCTGCTTAAAAATAATAGCAAAAAAACCTGTCAGTGTTCTGGAGTGCTCACCAATGACATCCTCATTACGAAATCCAGTGGTCAGTTTTCAGTCTTTGTCATTTCTGTACCATCAGTAACATTGGACATAGTGGTTTACCACTTCAGAAAGTAGAATTACATTCTTACCTTGGCTTGCAAGACATTGTATTCTCCTGCTTTTTCTCCTCCCTCACTGGTTACCTTTTGCCAATTCCACTCTCTCTTTCCTGACCTCTTGACCCTGGAGTACCCCAAGGTCCAGTTTTTACTTCACTATTCTTACTACTTTGATGATCTCATCTTGTTTCAGGGCTTTAAATACCAAATATGTTGTTATATCTCACATTTAAATTTTCAACCTTTTTGCTGAAATCTAGACTCATTCAAACTGTCAAATGGACATCTCCACTTACTGTCAGGTAGACATCTCACACTGAACATATTCAAAACTCAACTTCCTAACAGCCTGAAGTAGACTGAATGTTCAGTTGTTCACACCCAAAACCTGTGAGTTGCACACCACTACTCTCTTTCTCTGCTTCTCCACATCAGGGCTATCAGGAATTCCCATTGGCTCTACCTTCAAAATACATCCAGAATCCAGTCACTTCTTTTCTTATCACCTCCACTGCTATCATCCTGGTCCAGGCTGCTATCATTTCTCGCTTGGATTAATGCAACAGCTTCCCAACTACTCTGTCTGCTTCCACTCTGGTCCCCTGCAGTCTCATCTCAAAACTGTATTCATAGTGCTCCTTCTAAAGCAAAAGCAAAATCGTAACCACTCATTTAAATCCTTCCATTGGCTCAGCATTTCAGAGTAAAAGCTGAAGTCTTTACAATTGGCTTTAGAATCCTATATAATCTCCCACCTACTCTCTTACCTCTCTCATTCCTGCTGGCTTTCTCCTCACTCACTGTGTTGCTTGGCCACACTGGCCTTTGTATTCCTGGAATATGGCAGGTATGCTGCTGCCTCAAGGCCTTTGTGTGTGCTAACCCTGGCTATTCCTCTAGATATTCTCAGGTCTCACTCTCTTACCTCCTTTAAGTCTTTGCTCAGATGTTACCTTTTCTATTAGACCTGTTCTGACTATACTATTCCAAATTGCAATCCCTTTTCCCTGGCACTCCTCATTCCCTATACCTTAATTTAATATGTTTTCCATAGTTAACTGCCTCTTAATATACTGTATAATTTTCTTATTTTTATGTTTGCCTGTCTGTTTCCTTTAGAATTCACAAGAGCAGAGATTTTTTTCTTGTTTAGTTCACTGCCACGTTCCCAGGTCCTATAACAGTGCTTGGAACATAACAGACGCTCATTAATACCTGTTGAATGGATGAATGAATGCATTTTTTTCCCCACAGCTCTAAGCAAAAACAATTTGACCATTTCTAGGGCACATGGCTCCACCACAGTCACTCCAAATGTGGGAAGTTCTTGGCAATGAGATACTCACTTGACTATGATGCTTCAAGGCAAACTAGAGCAAATCCAAGTTGTGGTAAAATTAAAGTCTTATCAAAGCAAATCATCTCGAACAAGTTCTACACTATCAGAAGTATTTTTAAAATGAACACATAAGATAATTCTTTGAGTTCATTACCTTCATTCTTTCACTGGCAAGCAAATTGGTCCACAAGAAGCACAGGGTTTTTGCACATTCAGCGATGAAAGGAACCTTTTTCTTTTGTACATATTTTCTTTAACATTTTCTAACTTAAGTTAGGTCAATGTAAACAATAATACAGATATACATAATCCTACCAGAAGGGTGTGTCTAATTTAATTCCATAGAAAGAGAGATCAAGGCATGAAAATGACCATGGTATATCACTTAACTATGTACAAGGGAATCCCATGCTATCCTACACATAAGTTAGTAGCATGGTAGATGCAAACAGTACCCTAATACATTTAACTTAAAAAACATTTCCTCCCAAAAGTAATTTTTAAGACAAGAAAAAAATTTCATACCTGGCTTTGGAGCTCTGAAAAGGCTCACTTGAATCCCAGGTAAAGGACCTTAGCTATAGATGAAATTCTCAATAGCGGGGAAAAGCTCCTCTGAAGATGCTGTCACTGGGGAACTGGTAAGTAGAGACTAAGGGCCCTGAAACATGAAGTCTTTTCAAAATGGAACGGAAACAATGAATTAAACATGAGAGAGATGACCTAAGAATTGTCTTTTGTTTAGGGATGATGGTTGTGCATTCCTACTGGTAACAGTACAAGTCTTGACCAGGATCATTCTGAGATTCTGGAAGAGAGGAAAACTCTTAATTATCCCCAGGATCATTTGATTGACTTCTTTCTTTCGTGGGCACAATGGACTAATTCATTTACTTTGTGAGGGTGAAGCACTAGTCTGGTTGCCTAGTTCTTCCCAACAGGTTGGGACTCTAACTAAATCAGGGATGGCCTGCATAGCCTCCTCTAACCATCTGTTCTTTGGACCATACATACCTCTACAGATGTGACTCCTGAAGTCTACTATGCTTTCAGTTTATGCACCTCTGGGCCGCAGGTATCAGGCTGAAACTATTCACTAAGGTTTCCAGTTCCAGAAACCTTTGTATTTAGTACCATAAAATATGAGGAGGAGGTTCCAAGATGGCCAAATAGGAACAGTTCCGGTCTACAGCTCCCAGCATGAGCGACACGGAAGATGGGAGACTTCTGCATTTCCAACTGAGGTACCAGGTTCATCTTACTGGGGCTTGTTGGACAGTGGGTACAGCCCATGGGGTGTGAGCCGAAGTAGGGTGGGGCATCATCTCACCTGGGAAGTGCAAGGGGTCAGAGAATTCCCTTTCCTAGTCAAGGGAAGCCATGACAGATGGTACCTGGAAAATCAGGACACTCCCACCCTAATACTGCGCTTTTCCAACAGTCTTAGCAAATGGCACACCAGGAGATTATATCCCACCCTTGGCTTGGAGGGTCCCACAGCCACAGAGCCTCCCTCATTGCTAACACAGCAGTCTGAGATTGAAATGCTAGGCAGCAGCGGGGCTGGGGGAGGGGCGTCCACCATTGCTGAGGCTTGAGTAGGTAAACAAAGCAGCCAGTAAGCTCGAACTGGGTAGAGCCCACTGCAGCTCAAGGAGGGCTGCCTGTCTGCCTTTATAGACTCCACCTCTGAGGCATAGCTGAACAAAGGCAGCAGAAACTTCTGCAGACTTAAACGTCCCTGACAGCTTTGAAGAGATAGTGGTTCTCCCAGCACGGAGTTTGAGATCTGAGAATGGACAGACTGCCTCCTCAAGTGGGTCCCTGACCCCCGAGTAGCCTAACTGGGAGACACCTCCCAGTAGGGGCCGACTGACACCTCATACAGCTGGGTGCCCCTCTGAGACAAAGCTTCCAGAGGAAGACTGAGGCAGCAACATCTGCCGTTCTGCAGTTTTGCTGTTCTGCAGCCTCTGCTGGTGATACCCAGGCAAACAGGGTCTGGAGTGGACCTCCAGCAAACTCCAACAGACCTGCAGCCGAGGGTTCTGACCGTTAGAAGGAAAACTAGCAAACAGAAAGGACATCCACACCAAAACCCCATCTGTACATCACCAGCAAAGACCAAAGGTAGATAAAACCACAAAGATGAGGAGAAAACAGCAGAAAAGCTGAAAATTCTAAAAATCAGAGCACCTCTTCTTCTCCAAAGGAATGCAGCTGCTCACCAGCAACGGAACAAAGCTGGACGGAGAATGACTTTGACGAGTTAAGAGAAGAAAACTTCAGATGATCGGTAATAACAAACTTCTCCGAGCTAAAGGAGGATGTTCAAACCCATCGCAAAGAAGCTAAAAACCTTGAAAAAAGATAAGACGAACGGCTAACTAGAATAAACAGCATAGAGAAGACCTTAAGTGACCTGATGGAGCTGAAAACCATGGCACAATAACTACGTGATGCATGCACAAGCTTCAGTAGCCGATTCGATCAAGTGGAAGAAAGGATATCAGTGATTGAAGATCAAATGAATGAAATGAAGCGAGAAGAGAACTTTAGAGAAAAAAGAGTAAAAAGAAATGAACAAAGCTTCCAAGAAATATAGAACTATGTGAAAAGACCAAATCTACGTTTGATTGGTGTACCTGAAAGTGACGGGGAGAATGGAACCAAGTTGGAAAACACTCTTTAGGATATTATCCAGGAGAACTTCCCCAACCTAGCAAGGCAGGCCAACATTCAAATTCAGGAAATGCAGACACGAAAGACCCTTCAAAACATCACTGAATCCAGGAGCTGATTTTTTGAAAAGATCAACAAAACTGATAGACCTCTAGCAAGACTAATAAAGAAAAAAAGACAAAAGATTCAAATAGACACAATAAAAAATGATAGAGGAGATATCACCGCCGATCCCACAGAAATACAAACTGCCATCAGAGAATACTATAAACACCTCTATGCAAATAAACTAGAAAATCTAGAAGAAATGGATAAATTCCTGGAAACACATGCCTTCCTAAGACTAAACCAGGAAGAAGTTGAATCCCTGAATAGACCAATAACAGGCTCTGAAATTGAGGCAATAATTAATAGCATACCAACCAAAAAAAAAATCCAGGACCAGATGGATTCACAGCCGAATTCTACCAGAGGTGGAGCTGGTACCATTCCTTCTGAAACTATTCCAATCAACAGAAAAAGAGGGAATCCTCCTTAACTCATTTTATGAGGCCAGCATCATCCTGATACCAAAGCCTGACAGAGACACAACAAAAAAAGAGAAGTTTAGACCAATATCCCTGATGAACATCGATGCAAAAATCCTCAATAAAATACTAACAAACCGAATCCAGCAGCATATCAAAAAGCTTATCTACCATGATCAAGTTGGCTTCATCCCTGGGATGCAAGGCTGGTTCAACATACACAAAAAACGTAATCCAGCATATAAACAGAACCAAAGACAAAAACCACATGATTATCTCAATAGATGCAGAAAAGGCCTTTGACAAAATTCGACAGCCCATCATGCTAAAAACTCTTAATAAACTAGGTATTGATGGGACATATCTCAAAATAGTAAGAGTTATTTATGACAAACCCACAGCCAATATCATACTGAATGGGCAAAAACTGGAAGCATTCCCTTTGAAAACTGGCACAAGACAGGGATGCCCTCTCTCACCACTCCTATTCAACATACTGTTGGAAGTTCTGGCCAGGGCAATCAGGCAGGAGAAAGAAAGGGTATTCAATTAGGAAAAGAGGAAGTCAAATTGTCCCTGTTTGCAGATGACATGATTGTATATTTAGAAAACCCCATTGTGTCAGCCCAAAATCTCCTTAAGCTGATAAGCAACTTCAGCAAAGTCTCAGGATACAAAATCAATGTGCAAAAATCACAAGCATTCCTATACACCAATAACAAACACACAGAGAGCCAAATCATGAGTGAACTCCCATTCACAATAGCTTCAAAGAGAATAAAATACCTAGGAATCCAACTTACAAAGGATGTGAAGGACCTCTTCAAGGGGAACTACAAACCACTGCTCAATGAAATAAAAGAAGACACAAACAAATGGAAGAACATTCCATGCTCATGGATAGGAAGAATGAATACTGGGAAAATGGCCATACTGCCCAAGGTATTTTATAGATTCAATGCCATCCCCATCAAGCTACCAATGACTTTCTTCACAGAATTGGAAAAAACTACTTTAAAGTTCATATGGAACCAAAAAAAAAAAAAGCCCACATTACCAAGACAGCCCTGAGCCAAAAGAACAAGGCTGGCAGCATCACACTACCTGACTTCAAACTATACTACAAAGCTACAATAATAAAAACAGCATGGGAGTGGTACCAAAACAGAGATATAGACCAATGGAACAGAACAGAGCCCTCAGAAATAATACCACACATCTACAACCATCTGATCTTTGACAAACCTGACAAAGACAAGAAATGGGGAAAGGATTCGCTATTCAAGAAGTGGTGCTGGGAAAACTGGCTAGCCGCATGTAGAAAGCTGAAACTGGATCCCTTCCTTACACCTTATACAAAAATTAATTCGAGATGTATTAAAGACTTAAGTGTTAGACCTAAAATCATAAAAGCCCTAGAAGAAAACCTAGGCAATTTATTCAGGACATAGGCATGGGCAAAGACTTCATGACTAAAACACCAAAAGCAATGGCAACAAAAGCCAAAATTGACAAATGGGATCTCATTAAACGAGCTTCTGCATGACAAAAGAAAATACCATCAGAGTGAACAGGCAACCTACAGAATGGGAGAAAATTTTTACAATTTTCCCATCTGATATTATATCCAGAATCTACAAAGAACTTAAACAAATTTACAAGAAAAAATCAAACAACCCCATCAAAAAGTGGATGAAGGATATGAACAGACACTTCTCAAAAGAAGACATTTATGCAGCCAATAGACACGTTGAAAAATATCACTGGCCATCAGAGAAATGCAAATCAAAACCACAATGAGATATCATCTCACACCAGTTAGAATGGTGATCATCAAAAAGTCAGGAAACAACAGGTGGTGCTGGAAAGGATGTAGAGAAATAGGAATACTTTTACACTGTTGATGGGAGTGTAAATTAGTTCAACCATTGTGGAAGACAGTGTGGCGATTCCTCAAGGATCTAGAACTAGAAATACTATTTGACCCAGCCATCACATTACTGGGTATATACCCAAAGGATTATAAATCATGCTGCTATAAAGACACATGCACATGTATGTTTATTGCAGCACTATTCACAATAGCAAAGACTTGGAACCAACGTAGATGTACATCAATGATAGACTGGATTAAGAAAATGTGGCACATACACACCATGGAATACTATGCAGCCATATAAAAGGATGAGTTCATGCCCTCTGTAGGGACATGGATGAAGGTAGAAACCATTATTCTGAGCAAACTATCGCAAGGACAGAAAAGCAAACAAACACTGCATGTTCTTACTCATAGGTGGGAATTGAACAATGAGAACACTTGACACAGGGTGGGGAACATCACACACCGGGGCCTGTCGTGGGGTGGGGAGATGGGGGAGGGATGGCATTAGGAGTTACACCTAATGTAAATGATGAGTTGGGTGCAGCACACCAACATGGCACATGTATACATATGTAACAAACCCGCACGTTGTGCACATGTACCCTGGAACTTAAAGTGTAATAATAATAACAAAGATACATCCCCCCAAAAATGAAAGGAAGTCTCGTATGTTGCTTGTTGTATAATTGTGCTGTATAGACTACATTTGTTCCTATACACATATGCCTGTGATAAATTTTGTTATAAATTAGATGCTGTAAGAGATTAACAACAATAACTCCCAATAAAATAGAACAATTATAACAATACTCTGGTGCACAATTTAAAACTTATAAATTGGCCAGTTCTGGAATTTCCCATTTAATATTTTCAGATTGCCATTGACTGAGAGTAACTGAAACTCTGAGTTGGAAAGTGAACCTGTGGATAAGGGAGGACTACTTTATGTCTATTTCATAAAGCAATACCTATGTAGAGCAATCTAGACAAACATCTTACCTAAACATAATTTTAAGACATTTATCGATGAATCAGAGTATGCCCTCTGATGCACAAACCAGTTGTTCCTTTTGATGACAAATATTTTTTCTTCTTGACTTGCATATGACACTCGCTTTCCCCAGAAAAGATCAGAACTTCACGGAGAGCCACTCTGCCTCACATGTGTTTGGAAAGCAGAGAAAAGCCCTGTTTATTGACAAGTTTTACCACATTACATCTTCAAGCACTGTCTGTCTCAGCAAACAAAAGTTCTGGATGGGAGCCAGGAAGCCCCAGTGTTGAAGCTTCATAACAACTCACATGTTCTTGCACATGAAGGATTCCAGTCTGTGGAAGGGATTATTAACTGGAGCAAATAAATTATATTCTCTCTATGGGTCGTTGTTTAACATTCAAGATAGCGGTTCCAGTGGATCTATTGGGAGATCAGGGTGCCATCTGTTCTTTGCACAGCAACTGTAATGTGTTGAGACACAGACACACACCACATCCATAATTCTTGACTGTGAAGCAGCTGTTCCTCCAGTCTCGTGGCTCTTTTGCAGGGTAGGGGAGGAGCCTGAGTGGCCTGCATGGAGAGGCTGTGTGGAATGAACAGCTAGCTGCATTCATTAGCTGGAAAAGAATTCTTAAAAATCAGGGAAAAAATATACCAATGTTTTGTGAAGAACAACTTTAGAAGTTGTCGCTCTAAAATTTCTCTTTATGCATTATACTTTTAAGTGATTTTAAAAGGCTGTCATAAATGAGGAGTGATTGTTTAATGGGTATGGAGTTTCAGTTTTGGGAAATGAAGAAAAAGCTCTGGAGATGGATGGTGGTGATGGTTGCACAATGATGTGAATAGACTCAGTGCCACTGAATTAGACACTTAAAAATGGTTAAAGTATGTTATGTGTATTTTACCACCAATTTTTTAAAAAGCTTGTCACAGAAGCCTTCTCTGTATAAGTAGAATCTGGCAATGTCAGAAACTAACATAATAAAAAATAAGCTGTGGAAAGATTGAAGGATATAGGAGACTTTAATAATCCGGAGCTAATTCCTCAGATAGTTACAAACTCACTGGATAGCATTCCTACATGTCCGAATATCAACTATCAAAATTCTTAAAAGACAGGGACTTGAAATAAACTGGAACTAACACATTAAAACAGAGTTGTGTTATTCTTTTGTCTCAAAGCAAACTTTTATAAATTTCATTATTTAATATTTTAATGTATTATTAATATTTCAATCACACAAGAAGTTCTTGTGTTCTTGGAAATGAAGAAGACTTCTACGTTTATTCAGCTGCATATTGGAAGAGAATTTATTTGCCAGAAATATGGAAGATTTATTGGAATATTTAACTGTACTACAAAAGAAAGTGCTGGTGTTTCTTTCTCTGTAAATTGTTAAATGATGCAGGGTTGCTTTTCTGGAATAGTAGGATCAGGGAGGGAGGACTGAATGACTTCTATTCACTGGGGGAGTCAATGGATAGGAAATAGTTGAAGACATTTTCTCACTAACCTGGATAGTTACTCTTGGCTTATATATTCTAGTATCATTTGGCTACAAAATCCCTGTAAACTCCAGGTCAACTAAAACTAATGTTTACAAGGAATTCTGACAGCATAGTATCATATAAATGTTAATAAAATTATAATGGCCAGTACCACCATGGGAATTTCGTTAAGACTTGTATTTATTGTCTCATAAATACTGTAGTCTCAAGTTCCACAACCCCCACTGGTTGACTGAAATTGTGGATAGTACCAAACCATATATATACGTACTATGCTTTTTTCTATACTATATTCTGATAATAAAGTTTAATTTACAAGTTAGGAACAGTAAGAGATAAACAACAATAATAATAAAATAGAACAATTATAACAATATAATAAGAGTTATGTGCATGTGGTCTTTCTCTCTCTCTCTCTCTCCAAATCTTACTATACAGTACTCACCATTCTTGTGCTGATGCAAGATGATACAATGCATTCGTGATGAGATAAAGTGGGATGAATGACCCATGCATTGTAAAGTAGCGTTGGGCTACTATTGACTTTCTAAGGATACATCAGAAGGAGGAGCATCTGATTTAGGTGATCCTGGATAAATGAGCCATGACAACATGGATGGTTGGATGTCAGGAGAAGATGATGTCAGTGTTTGGAGATCCTCAAGAGTTGAAGGTTTTTGTTTTGTTTTGTTTTGTTTTTGCCAAAACTTTTGGACGAGCATTGTAATAGAATGTTATTGTCTCTTTCTTTTTAACTCATTAAAGTGTTGCCACAAATGTTGTAATCCTTTGATCATACTAGTGACTTTAATGCTGCGTTCCATCCTAGGATCATGTTCCATAATTTTGTCCTTTGATGTCTGTGCAATTTGAAACACTTTGACAAATTTCAGTGATACCCACACAGCTGGTTTTGCTTCAGTTTCTTCATCTTTCTCTTCCTCTGTAGATAACATGTTCTTCCAATTCCTCATTTGGTAATACTTGAAAACCTTCAATATGTTCTTCCATTTCTTCATCAAGTATGTTGGCAAATCCTCCACCAACTTGTCTTGCCATGTGAATGATTTTCCTAACTTCTTCATCAATCCCCAGAAAGCCTTTAAAATCATTCACAACTTTACTCCATAAGTTCTTCCAGCAGACATTTGCAGTTTCTGTTTTTAATTTGTCCGTTGCAGCTTTGATGAATGTTATTGCATCTGTAATAGTGAATCATTTCCAGAACAGATTATATCCAGATTAGGGTCTACATCAATTGCTGATCAAATGTGATCAAATACAAGGCAGGTGTATGTAGTCTTGACAAACTGAATGATGGTAAAAAGCTAAAGCAATGAGGTTGTATTCAGAGGCAAAAACACAACCTGAACATTTTCATTTTGTGTTTTATAGCTGACAGATTTAGGATGACTAGGAGCATTGTCTCTTATTAACAGGACTTTAAATTCCAACTCTTTGTCTTCCAAGTATTTTTTTTTTCTATTTCTGGGATAATACATTGGTGGAACCATTTCATAATCAAGATGGCTGTCACCCATGCTTTCTGATTATGTTGCCAGAACATGGGCAGTTAATTTTTGTTTTCCAGAGTACTGGGTTCTTTGCTTTGTACACTATCTTGGCTTTATCATATGCCCTGAAGCATTGCCATGTGGTTCCAGAGTTCATCTGTCCTTCCATGTTTTATGCCTTGGTGCCTCCTTTGAACTTTTATGAATGCAGGTTTTATCTTCTTCCAGAAGACTTGAAGATTTGCTTTAGATGGCATCCTTTCTTTTTAATTATTTCTTCAACTCTTTTGGAAAGGTAGCAGAACCTTCTTCATCAGCAGATGCAACCTCTTCAGTATTTTTTATATTTGTCAGTCCAAACTTATTTTTGAATCTATGTAACCATCCCTTACTTGCAGTAAATGGCTTGGTGTCACTTGTTTCAGGGGATCCCTTGCTGAAGTCTTCAGATAGTCTCAATGCTTTCTGTTGCAACATTTTGTCATCAATTGAAACATGTTTTCTTTTCATGTCTTCCATCCACAAATTTAATGCCTTTTTCATGTTCACTAAATACTTATCATTTACTGTGGCCATAACTTTTGCAGTTTGACATGCAACAGCACAACTAGCACAAATTTCTTTTTCCCTGTTCACAATGTCACAGATAGAAGGTGATATGGTTTGGCTGTGTCCCCACTCAAATCCCACCTTGAATTCTAATAATCCCCATGTGTCAAGGGTGGGGCCAGGTGGAGAGAATTGAATCATGGGGGCTGTTCCCCGCCATACTGTTATTGTGGTAGTGAATAAGTCTCACGAGATCTGCTCATTTAATAAATGGGAGTTCCCATGCACAAGCTCTCTTGCCTTGCCACCACGTAAGATATGCTTTTGTACTTCGTTCATCTTCTGCCATGGTTACAAGGCTTCCCCAGCCTTGTGGAACTGTGAGTCCATTAAACCTCCTTTCCTTTATAAATTATCCAGTCTCAAGTATGTCTTTATTAGCAGAGTGAGAACAGACTAATAAATACAGAAAGTTTCATTGTTAATGTAGTCCTTAGCAAACTTAGCATTCAATTGTTTTTTCTTATCAAATCAAGAACTTTCACCTTTTCACTTAAAGGAAGCACTTCATGGTTTCTCTTTGGCATATCTGAATTGCCAGGAACACTACGCTTGTGCTTTGGGCCACTAGGAAGTAAAATGAAGGTGACAGACACAAGCACTGTGGTACCAGAACATCTGATAATGGAGATGGCTACTAAGTGACTCATGGTCAGAGAGCATAGACAGTGTGGATGATGCTAGTGAAATGGGTGATTCACATGCTGGGTAGGATGAGGAAGGATGGGGCCGGACAGTGTGAGATTTCATAACATTACTCAGAACTGCACTCAATTTAACTTTTGAATTATTTATTTCTGGAATTTTGCAGTTAATATTTCAGACCATGGTTTATTGCTCTCAGAGAGCAAGATCACAGATAAGAGGGGACTACTGTAAGTAGCATCTATGTCAGGAAACTTTGTTTCTGCCAGGATAGAGCTACTCAAGTAAATGGCAGCAGGAAATAGTTTGTCAAATCCTACAGAGTCCATCCCACTTGGATGCAAGTCACTATCCATCTGTTACAGATATTATTATTATGTTATTAAATAGGAGCCAGGTGGTGCGGCTGGATTTGGTTGGTTGGTTGGTTTTTTGGTCTTTATTGTTGTTCTACTAGAATGACTTGTTCTACAAATGTTTCCCAAACTTTAGTCATACAAATATCACCTTTGTGGTATTTTTTTGCCTATCCATATTTGTACTATTATTCATTTAATGCTTTTCTTTAAGTAGATTCCATTTTTTAGTACATTTGTTCAAACAGGAAACTTCATATTAGCATGAAAATAGACAGCTAGCTGTAAACCTGTGAAACAATGGTTTTGATGTACTGGTTATATATTTTTCTGGTACATGAATATTACTAACAAATTAGAAAAATATTCATGTACTTACCACTTGAATTACCTGGTGGTAAATGTAATCTGGGTAATGTTGGCCTAAGGTTCCAACAGAATTTCTGGTTTCTACTAACTCATTTTACTTGTAATCATATATCATAATTTTCTATTTTATAAAAGCACAAATGACAAAACAATGAGTCCAGGAAAAAACTCCAGAGGTAAACATCAGAATTTGTAAAAGACTCACTAATTGTAAAAATAATAATACCATTCAATTCAGTGGAGCTTATAATATCATTCAGTTCAGTGGAGCTTACATATTATTATTTTCACAAATAGAATCTCAGTTAATCATCAGAGCCACACTATGAGATTAGCAGATGTCAGTCTGTTTGTGCTACTATAGCAAAATACCTAAGATTAGGTAATTTATAAAGAACAGCAGTTTATTTCTCACAGTTTTGGAGGCTGGTAAGTCCACGATCAATGTGTCGACAAGTTTGCTTGTCTAACAAGGACTGCATCTTCCACAGGGGTGGAACGCTATGTCTTCACATGGTGGAAGGCATGAAGGCAAGCCAGTCGAATGCTGCGTGAAACCTCTTTTACAAAGGCCTTAATCCCATTCACAAGGGAGGAGCCCTCATTACCTAATCATCACTTCTTAAGGGTCCTGTCTGTTAATTCTGTTACATTGGCCATTAAGTTTCAACACCTGAAATTTGGAGGAGACACATTCAAATCATAGCAGCAGGTCATTGATTGTTATCTTTATTTTACATATGAGGAAACTGAAGCTCAGAGAAGTCATGTAATTATTCCCCAGGTTATGCAGGCATCAAATGGCAGAGGCAGCTCATTATTTGGTCTTTCCACACCATACTGTACTCTAGAATTTGGAAAGGTTTATTGCATCACCAGTTAGTAAGTCAGGAACTATAGCTCCCTTGGAATTGATACTAATGATGTATTGATTCTGATAGACACAAAATAAACTGAAATATTTATAGTGTGGCTTTTCTGAGCTTCTGTTTTTATTTAATGGATCCATATTGACTGACCAGCTAATGTACCTGTCTGTAAAACAGCTTTGTAGGCCTCTCCCCTTTCTTTTTCCTCCCTGTCTGTGTTGTTTCAAGTATAGATGACAGGCTTTAAGAATGGGAAGTGAAAAGGCAGAATTCAATCGACAAATGCAGGTATATATCTTCATAAAGTCCCAGAGTGCACAGCATTCATTCAAAAAGAATCTTGTTACTACCAATACCAAACAAATACCTGTGGTCATCAAGGAGAAAAATACTGTGCTCCTAGCCAAGTCTTTGAGTTTGTTACTTTACTAATGTATAGAGTAGAAAGTTCAGCCATTTTGGTATCCTGCCATTACTTTATTGCCTATATATGGAAAGGAGACATAGAAAAGGTTGTTAGGACTAAATGCAATAAATGAGCAATACAGGCTATAGGAGGTCTCCCTTTTCAAATGTAATATAATAATTGCTTAAATTGTACATGTAATTACAGGCAAGCTTCTTGTTGCTATCTCAGGATCCAAGCAGACAATAGTTAATACTGCCTTGAATGGGTTTTATTCAGTGTTTTAATATTTTAAATGCATATGATGCCTTAGCTGACCTAGAAGATCCGATCTACCTCCAGATCTATTAACTTGTTGAGTCAATTAAAATTTTCTTATTTTAGAATATATCCTCCATGGAAAAGAAATTTCAGTGACATCAATCTAAGTAATACTACATTTATAATATAGATTACTTTCCAAAAAACCTTTAGGTGATTATCAAAGTGGTTTCTCTGATAACTGAACAAAAAAGACAAGTAAATTACTTTGTTCCTATGATGGTTGACAAAGCGTCTTTGCTTGACTGAACTTCAGTCAGGCTCCTGAGCCTTCTCCTAGGCCTGTCTTTGTACTTACTTGTAAAATCCAGTTTTAGCAGGAACCCTAATAAGTTAGTTAACAAGAACCCCCACCCTCAATATCCGATCACCCTCAATATAAGGTTCCTCATCCTCCATCATCCTCCAGGTGATGTTCAATCACCATGCCTGTCCTCAGCAAGAATCCTGTTAGGTTGGTTTAGCCAGAGCCTCCCTTACCCTTGATGTTACCTCCTAGTCATTTTTCATTCACTGACGCTCCACCAACCATTTGACTATAAATTCCCACTTGCCCACACTTTTTTCAAAGTTGAGCCCGATCTGTCTTCCCTACTGCAAAATTCCATTGCAGTGGTCCCTATAACTATCAGAATGATACTGAATCAAGCCTGCTGTACTTTAACAAGTATCATTGCATAATTTTTTCTTTAACATAGTTGGATGTCACCAATATTTATTATTCAAGATGAGGACTTATAAAGGGAAAGAAATAGAAAATTCCATGGTCTCTTAGGCAGTTTAAAGCCAAAGGCAATATAAATATAAATTTGTATATTCTTCCTCTCCTACCGCTTGTCAAAGAACAGCACACCATGGAATAAGGTAATCTTAGATACAGCAAGGCCTTGGGCAGAACAGTCAGAACATATCAACAGAAGAATATGTCATAAGAGGGCAGAGACACAAATATCTCATTCAAAGCACTATGACTGGTTGACTTGTAGTACAGAAAAGAGTATATTTTGAGTGTAATAATCATGTTCTTAAATAAATAATGCTGAAAAATAAAATGCCAAAGACATCCCCTCTGTCTCTATTAAGTAACTTGTAGCAGAGCTATACTCTGCTGAGAAAAATTGGAAAAAAAAGATAATTTTTTAAAGAAAACACCTGTTTTGAAGTTATCAGAGAGATTTCCAAACAGCAAAGACATGAGGGTCCAAGATCTAAGAAAAAATGAAAGGTCAGTGAAATGAGCTCAGTATTCTTCAAGATGCTTTCCACCTTGGGGGACCTGCCTGTTCAGTTTAGATGCCATTCAGAGAACAGCGGCCAAGTGGCAGAGAAACCAACAGATCTCACTGGGTTGGGAAGGTAGTAACTGAATTTCAGGGCTACCAAAGCAGACAAGACATTCAGGGACAAGTTTTCTGAGAAAAGGGAGGTATGAAAAAGTGATCCCATCACTTGTTAATCTTCTAAGGCATTTGTGAAATTCTTAAATTGCGGAGAGCAAGAGGACAAGAAGCCAAATGCAAAACAAAGTGGGATTTTCAGGAATCTCATCAGCTGAAGAGACACAAACTGAAGTTTAGTATATACTAAGGAGGAGAGTTCCTAGTTAAATCTGAGAGTATATTTTTGGAGGGTATATCCTAGGTTTAGGGTAGAAGCAGAAGTAGGCCAGCATAATAGAACTATAACACTACCTCAAGTTAGCTTAGTTCTGATTGAACTGAGGTGACTTGTTCTGTTCTAGTTGTCTACTGGAGAATAGGTTGAATTCTCTCTAGAGGGAAATACCATCACCCCAGGATTCTAAGGATTCTATAATTTTTCATTGACAAGTCTATTATCCAGTCAAATCCACCAGACATTATCAAGAAACAGGACCAGAGGGGATGGGGGTGGGGGTAACAGATGATAGAAGCAGAACCACAATTGGCCCACATATGGAGTTATCACACAAGTACTGTAAATAATTATGATTAATAATTCAATAATATGAGCATTTATGTGTTTAAGAAAATAGATATGACAGAGAATTTCACCAATGAACTCAAATCTATTCAAAAGCAAAAAAAAAAAAAAAAAAAAAAAAACAGGAGGAGGAATATGGAGCCTTCAAAATGGCAGAGTAAGGACCTCTGAAAATCTGTTCTTCCATAAAAGCAATGAGAACACTTGCAAGAAAACTGTCACAATCAACTTTTTCAGAATTCTGGAAATTAACTAAAGGCTTTTGACAATCCAAGAGTACTTTTCCCAAGAAAAATGACTGAATTTTGCTAAGAACAGTGACCTTTTTTCTTGCCATAATTCCATCTCCATCTCTTCTACTCTACAAAAGATGTGAAAGCCAAGAGCTTTATAACTATGTGTTTTAAATAGCAGTAACTTAGCAGCCACTGGAAGATACAGAACAGATTTGGAGCTCCCTAAAAGCCCCGTCTCTAAAGAATTGGCTTTATTTAACCTGTTTAGCAGCTTCTGGAAAACTTCATTCTCAGGACTTGCCTTTATTTAACCTGACTGAAGTAAATCATACTCTGTATGAACAACTGTATCCGCATGGCATTTATCAAAAACAATCAGCTAAACAATTGTTTAACATTGCAGCTGCCTGAGGTGGCATTAACAGTTGAAGCTAACAAAAGGCTGACCAAAAAGAAAAGAAAAAATTTGGGGAAATGGGATATCTGTAGGGAGCTTTACAAAGTTCTAACATATTAACATATTTCTGGAAATCTGAAAGGCCATGCAAATATAAAGAACTGTACACAGCCCCAGAAAAAAAAAAAAAAAAACTGAGGAAGTCCTAATCTGTCACCTCTGGCTGACCTTTAGGCTCTTCTTGAGCAAGAAATGGAGGCTAAGGCAAAGTTGTAAACTTCCCACTAGAGCAACGAAGACATGCCCCAACACAAACACAGAACCTGCTGTATTCTGGGGGATGTATTGGTTTAAGGCATTTAAGGAAAATCTCTGTTCAATAATTAGTTGACTGTTAATCTGGCAGAGCAGAGCCATATACAACAAAGAATATAGACTCTACGGAATTAGTCCAGGAAAGTCACTAAGCAATCGTACAGCAACAATGACAACAAAAACAAAAACAACAAACAGCACTAACAAAAAAAAACTGGGGAGAAGAAGAAGATGTAAAACTGTATTATTCAAAATGTCCAGTTTTCAACAAAAAGTATGAGACACACAAAGATATAGGAAACTACTGCCCATACACAGGATAAAAAGCAGTCAATAGAAGTTATCCCTGAGGAAGTCAAGACATTGGACTTACTATGCAAAGACTTTAAGTCAATTATTACAAATATGTTTAAAGAATTAATGAAAGCCATTTCTAAATAAAGTATGACAATGATGTCTCAATGCATAGAGAGTATCACTAAAAATACTACAAATTATAAATAAGAACCAAGTAGGAATTATGGATTTGAAAAGTATAATGAAATAAAATATTCATGAGAGGGGCTCAGCAGCAGATTGGAACTGGCAGAAGAAAGAATCACTAAACTTGAAGGCGGGTCAATTAGATTATCCAATCTGAAGAACATAAAGAAAAAAAGATAAAAGAAAAAATGAACAGAGACTCAGAGACCTGTGGGACACCATCAAGTGTACCAACATATGCATAGTGGAAGTCTCAGAAGGGAAGAAAGAGAAAGGGGAAGAAAGAACACTTGAAAAATTAATAGCCAAAACCTTTTCAAACCTGATTTTTAAAAATATAAATCTGTACATTCAAGAAAGTCAAAGAACTTCAACTAGGAAAATTCAAGGAGTCACTCCTAGAAAAATTACATCTAACTATTACAAGCCAAAGACAATGAGCGAATCTTTGTAATTAATAAAATTTTTTCTTTGCTAATCAGCTGACTTTAAGGTGAGAATCTTGAAAGCAAAAGTGACTCATTATATACAAGAGAACCTCAATAATATTAACAGCGAACTCCTCATCAGAAACTATAAAGGCCAGAAGATAGTGAGATGACATATATAAAAGTGTTGAAAGAAAACTAAGAATTCTATATGCAGGAAATCTACCCTTCAGAAGCAAAGGGAAACTTATGACACTCTCAAATAAATAAAACTAAATTCATCACCAGCTACTAAAGGAAGTCCTTCAGGCTAAAAGCAAAGGGTACTAGATAGTAACTCAAATTTGTATGAAGAAATAAAAAGTACCAATAAAGATAACTGTGTAGGTAAATATAAAGAACAGAATAAGTATATTTTTATTTATCTTCTATCTGATTTAAAAGACAACCAGCTGCATAAAGCAATAATTACAAAACTGTGTCAATGGGCTTATAACACAAAAAGGTGCCATATTCATGATAGAATAATAGAAGGAGGAGATGAAGCATAGTTTTTGTGTGCTGTGAAATTAAGTTAATATTAATATGAACTAGAGTCTCTTAAGTCAAATTGTTAATTGAGGGCCGGGAGTGGTGGCTCATGCCTGAATCCCAGCACTTTGGGAGGGCAAGGTGAGAAAATGGCTTGAGCCCAGGAGTTTGAGACTAGCCTGGACAACATGTGAGACCCCACTTTTTTTTTTAAAAAAAAAAAAAAAAAAAAAAAAGCAATCGTTTTTGATCACCTCTCAGCGTTTTGGCTAAGATCAAGTGTAGTATCTGTTCTTATAAGCTTAATATCTGATATATCCTCTATCTGAGGATACTATATTAAATGGGTTTTTGGAGCAGGGAGATGGGATAGGAGCTTACTCTGTCCACTCCAGGCATTGACCTGATATTTTAGTACCTCCAGAAATGGTGCACCCCCTTTGGGAGATAACATTTTTTAAATTACTTGTAAAAATATTTTTTAAAGGTGTTAATTGAAATCCCTAGGGCAACCACTAAGAAAATAACTTAGAAATATATAGTAAAATAAAACAAGAGAATTAAAATGGCATATTAGAAAATATCTATTTAACATAAAAAACAGAAGAACAAAGGAATAAAAAGAAGATGTAGCACATACAGAAAACAAATGCCGAAATGCAAGCACAAATTCTACTTTATTAGTAATTATGTTAATTGTAAATGGATTTAACACTCTGATCAAATGGTAGAGATTGGTAGAATGAATTGAAAAAATGATCCAACGATATGTTGTCTCCAAGAGACACACTTTAGATTCAAATATACAAATAAGTTGAAACTGAAAGATTGGAAAATGATATACCATTCATGCAGTTCCCAAAAGAGAACTGGATATAATAATATCAGACAAAATGGACATGAGTTGCCATCTCCCACTTGGGATGACTATAATAAAAAAAAGAAAGTTAGAAATGTTGACAAGGATATGGAGAAATTGAAACCCTAATACACTGCTAGTGGGAATGTAAAATGGTGCAGCCACTTTGAAAAAGTCTGGCAATTATTAAATAGTTAAGTATAGAGTTACCATACAATCCAACAATTGCACTCCCTGGTTTATACCTTAAAGAAAATGAAAACATATGTCCACAGAAAAACTTGTTCACAAATAAAATAGCATCATTATTATAATAGCTAAAAAATGAAAGCAATCCAAATATTCATCAATTGATAAATGTATAAACCTTGAAAACCTTGTCTTAGTGAAAGAAGCCAGATGCAGAAGACCACATATTGTATGATCTGATTTATATGAAAGGTCTAGATGGACAAATCTATATAGATAGAAAGTAGATTAGTAATTGTCTGGGGATGGGGTAAAGAGGGAAGAGATGGGGAAAGGGAATGGGAGTGACTGCTAATGGGTATGGAGTTTCTTTTGAGGTGATAAAAATATGTTCTAGAATTAGATAGTGGCATCTATCTAGAATTAGATAGGGGGCATCACACAGCTTCATGAGTATATTTAAAACTATTGAATTATATACTTTAAAAAATGAATTATTTGGAATGCAAATTCCATCTCAATAAATCTACTATTTAAAAATGAACAAATGGAAATTCTAGAATTGAAAAATAGAATTACAGAAATTAAAAATCAATTAATGGGTTTAATAACATACTGAACATTGCTGAGAAAGATTCAAAAACATTTTTACATTGGCCAATAGAAAATATCCAAACTAAAGAACTGAGAACAAAAAGAAAGAAAATATTTGTAAGAGAGCATGAAGTATATATAATACATAGTAAGAACTTTTAATGTACCTATAATTGGAGTCTCAGAAAGATAGGAGAGAGAATTAGGCAGGGGCAATATTTGACAAGATAAAGATCAAGAAATTTTGAAAACTAGTGAAAGATCTCGGCTCAAAGATTAAAGAAATTTAATGAAACCCAAGCAGAATAACTACAAAGAAGACTACACACATGCATGTTGATATGGTTTGGATATTTGTCCTCTGAAATCTCATGTTGAAATGTGATCCCCAGTGTTGGAGGTGTGACTAGTGGGAGCTGTTTGGGTCATGGGAGTCAATCCCTCATGAATGACTTGGTGCCATCCCCTTCATGATTAGTGAGTTTTTGCTCTATTAGTTCATGTAAGAACTGGTTGTTTAAAGAGCCTAGCACCTCCTTCCCCACCTCCCTCTTGTTCTGTCTCACCATGTTGACATGCCTGCTCTGCCTTTGCCTTCTGCTATGAGTAAAATCTTCCTGAGACTTCACTAGAAGATGAGCTCATGTTGGTGCCATGCTATTAGAGCCTGCAGAACCATGAGCCAAATAAAACACTTTTCTTTATAAATTACGCCATCTCAGATATTCCTTTATAACAATGCAAAATGGACAAATACATATCATACTAAAATGCTGAAAATCAAACATAAGGAGTAAATATTAAAAGCACCTAGAGGAAAATAGTACACTTTCAAAAAAATAAAATAAAAAACAATTTTAGGACTGACCTCCGACTTCTCAGTAGATATGATGGAAGCCAGAATTCAGTTGAATTATATCTTTACATAAATGACTGATAAGAAAATAATTGTTCACCTAGAATTCTATTCCCAGAAAAACTATCCTTCAAATGTAAAGGAAAAAGACATTACCAAACAAAAACTGAAAGAAATCAGCAGCAGACATGCACCAAAGACAAAATGAAACAAAACAAAAATAAAAAGCTAGATACAGAAGAATATTCTTCTAGAAAAAGAAAAACACTTCCCACCAAAGAAAATAATTCAAGAGATGAACATGGAAATGTAGAAAGGAATGAAGATGAATGGGGAAATATGTGAATAAATATAGAATACTTTTTAGGATTTAAAAAAATGTAAATAAAATATAAAGCAAATACTAGGGTGGTTATGAAAATAATACAACTATCATAATGTTAGTTGTGGGCTAAAGAAAAAAGAAACACAACTAGTAAAGGAATACAAACAGTAAGAACTCAACAACAACAAAAAGTGTATATTGAGATCTGGCAAGATGGCCAAATAGGAACAGCTCTGGTCTGCAGCTTCCAGCAAGACCAATGCAGAAGGCGGGTGATTTTTGCATTTCCAACTGAGTGGTACCTGGAACCCCAGCAGGACAGAACCGTTCACTTTCCTAGAAAGGGGACTGAAACCAGGGAGCCAAGTGGTCTCACTCAGTGGGTCCCACTCCCACAGAGCCCAGCAAGCTAAGAAACTGGCTTGAAATTCTCAATGCCAGCACAGTAGTCTGAAGTTGACCTGGGATGATGGAGTTTGGTGGGAGGGGGCATCCACCATTACTGAGGCTTGTGTAGGCAGTTTTTCCCTGACAGTGCTAAGGAAACTAGGAAGTTCAGACTGGGCAGAACTCACCACAGTGTGGCAAAGCAGCTCTGTCCAGACTGCCTCTCTAAATTACTCCTCATTAGGCAGGATCTCTGAAAGAAAGGTAGCAGCTTATAGATAAAAATCCCATCTCCCTGGGACAGAGCCCCTGGGGGAAGGGGTGGCTGTGGGTGCAACTTCAGCAGACGTAAATATCCCTCTCTGCCAGCTCTGAAGAAAGCAGTGGATCCTGACAGGGAGGATTCTCCCAGCACAGTGCTCAAGCTCTGCTAAGGGACAGACTACCTTCTCAAGTGGGTCCCTGACTCTCATGCCTCCTAACTGGGAGAGACCTCTCAGCAGGGGCCAACAGACACCTCTTACAGGAGAGCTCTGGCTGGCATCTGGCAGGTGCCCTTCCAGGACAAAGCTTCTAGAGAAAGGAACAGGCAGCAATCTTTGCTGTTCTGCTGCCTCCAGTGGTGACACCCAGGCAAACAGGGTCTGGAATTGACCTCCAGCAAACTGCAGCACACCTGCAGAAGAGGGGCCTGACTGTTAGAAGAAAAACTAACAGAAAACAATAATATCAACATCAACACAAAGGACCCGCACACAAAAACCCCATCCAAAGGTCATCAGCCTCAAAGATCAAAGGTAGAGAAACTCATGAAGATGAGGAAAAACCAGCACAAAAATGCTGAAAATTCAAAAAATCACAATGCTGCTGCTTCTCTAAATGATCACAACTCTTCTCCAGCAAGGGCACAAAACTGGATGGAGAATGAGTTTGACAAATTGGCAGAAGTAGGCTTCAGAAAGTAGGTAATAACAAACTCCTCTGAGGTAAAGGAGCATGTTCTAACCCAATGCAAGGAAGCTGAGAACCTTGATAAAAGGTTACAGAAACTGTTAACTACGATAACCGGTTTAAAGAAGAACATAAATGACCTGATGGAGCTGAAAAACACAGCACAAGAACTTTGTGAAGCATACACAAGGATCAGTAGCCAAATCAAGCAGAAGAAAGAATATCAGAAATTGAAGACCAACTTACTGAAATAAGGCGTGAAGACAAGATTACAGGAAAAAAAAAAAAGGAATGAACAAAGTCTCCAAGAAGTATGGGACTATGTGAAAAGACCAAATGTATGACTGATTGGTGTACCTGGAAGTGAGGGGAAGAATGGAGCCAAGTTGGAAAACACACTTCATGATACTATCCCAGAGAACTTCCCCAACCTAGCAAGACAGGCCAACATTCAAATTCAGGAAATACAGAAAACACCACTAAGATACTCCATGAGCAGAGCAACATGAAGACACATAATCATCAGATTCTTCAAGGTTGAAATGAAAGAAAAATTGTTAAGGGCAGCCACAGAGAAAGGTCAGGTTTCTTAGAAAGGGAAGCCCATCAGACTAACAGCGGATCTCTCAGCAGAAACCCTACAAGCCAGAAGAGAGTGGGGGCCTGTATTCAACATTCTTAAAGAAAAGAATTTGCAATCAAGAATTTCATATCCAGCCAAACCAAGCTTCATAAGTGAAGGAGAAATAAAATCCTTTACAGACAAGCAAATGCTGAGGGATTCTGTTACCACCAGGCCTGCCCTACAAGAGATCCTGAAGGAAGCACTAAATATGGAAAGGAAAAACCAGTACCAGCCACTGCAAATACATACCAAATTATAAAGACCATTGACATTATGAAGAAACTACATCAACTAATGGCCAAAATAACCAGCTACCATCATAATGACAGAATCACATTCACACATAACAATATTAATCTTAAATGTAAATGGGCTGAATGCCCCAATTAAAAGACACAGACTGGCAAATTGGATAGAGTCAAGACTCATCAGTGTGCTGTATTCAGGAGACCCATCTCACATGCAAAGACACACATAGGCTCAAAATAAAAGGATGGAGGAATATTTACCAAGCAAATGCAAAGAAAAAAAAAGCAAGGGTTTGCAATCCTAGTCTCTGATAAAGCAGAATTTAAACCAACAATGATCAAAACAGACAAAGAAGGGCAGAAGGGCATTACATAATGGTAAAGGGATCAATTCAACAAGAAGAGCTAACTATTCTAAATATATATGTACTCAATACACGAGTACCCAGATTCATAAAGCAAGTTCTTAGAGATGTACAAAGAGACTTAGACTCACACACAATAATAGTGGAAGACTTTAACACCCCATTGTCAATATTAGACAGATCAATGAGACAGAAAATTAACAGGGATATCCAGGACTTGAACTCAGCTCTGGACCAAGTGGACCTAATAGATATCTACAGAACTCTCCACCCAAAATCAACAGAATATACATTCTTCTCAGCAACACATTGCACTTATTCTAAAATTGACCACATAATTGGAAGTAAAACACTCCTCAGTAAATGCAAAAGAACAGAAATCATAACAGTTTCTCAGACCACAGGGCAATCAAATTAGGACTCAGGAATCGGAAACCCACTCAAAACTGCACAACTACATGGAAACTGAACAACCTACTCCTGAATGACTACTGGGAAAATAACAAAATGAAGGCAGAAATAAAGATGTTTTTTGAAACCAATGAGAACAAAGACACAGCGTACCAGAGTCTCTGGGACACAACCAAAGCAGTGTTAGAGGGAAATTTATAGCACTAAATGCCCACAGGAGAAAGCAGGAAAGATCTAAAATCGACACCCTAACATCACAATTAAAAGAACTAGAGAAGCAAGAGGAAACAAATTCAAAAGCTAGAAGACAAGAAATAACTAAGATCACAGCAGAACTGAAGGAGATAGAGACATGAAAGACCCTTCAAGAAATCAATGAATCCAGGAGCTGGTTTTTAAAAAAATATCAACAAAATAAATAGACCACTAGCCAGACTAATAAAGAAGAAAAGAGAGAAGAATAAAATAGATGCAATAAAAAATGATAAAGGGGATATCACAACTGATTCTACAGAAATACAAACTGCCATCAGAGAATACTATAAACACCTCTACACAAATAAACTAGAAAATCTAGAAGAAATGGATAAATTCCTGGACACATACACCCTCCCAAGACTAAATCAGGAGGAAGTAGAATCCTTGAATAGACCAATAACAAGTTCTAAAATTGAGGCAGTAATTAATAGCCTACCAACCAAAAAAAGCCCAGGACCAGATGGATTCACAGCTGATTTCTACCAGAGGTACAAAGAGGAGCTGTTCCCATTCCTTCTGAAACTATTCCAAACAATAGAAAAAGAGAGACTCCTCCCTAACTCATTTTATGAGGCCAGCATCATTCTGACACCAAAACCTGGCAGACAAACAACAAAAAGAGAAAATTTCAGGCCAATGTCCCTGATGAGCATCGATGCAAAAATCCTCAATAAAATACTGACAAACCAAATCCAGCAGCACATCAAAAAGCCTATCCACCACAATCAAGTTAGCTTCATCCCTGGGACACAAGGCTGGTTTGACATATACAAATCAATAAATGTAATCTATCACATAAACAGAACCAGTGACAAAAACCATATGATTATCTCAATAGATGCAGAAAAGGCCTTCAATAATATTCAACACCCCTTCATGCTAAAAACTCTCAATAAACTAGGTGTTCATGTGAGATACCTCAAAATAATAAGAGCTATTTAAGACAAACCCACAGCCAATATCATACCAAATGGGCAAAAGCTGGAAGCATTCCCTTTGAAAACTGGCAAAGACAAGGATACCCTCTCTCACCATTCCTATTCAACATTGTATTGGAAGTTCTGGCCAGGGCAATCAGGCAAGAGAAAGAAATCAAAGGTACTCAGACAGGAAGAGAGGAAGTCAAATTGTCTGTTTATAGATGACATGATTATATATTTTAAAAACCCCATTGTCTCAGCCCCAAAACTCCTTAAGCTGATAATCAACTTGGGCAAAGTCTCAGGATACAAAATCCATATGCAAAAATCACAAGCATCCCTATACACCAATAATAGATAAGCAGAGAGCCAAATCATGACTGAACTTCCCATTCACAATTGCTGCAAAGAAAATAGAATACCTAAGAATACAACTTACAAGGGATGTGAAGGACCTCTTTAAAAAGAACTACAAACCGCTGCTCAAGAAAATAAGAGAGGACAAAAACAAATGGAAAAAAAATTCCATGCTTATCAATAGGAAGAATCAATATCATGAAAATGGCCATACTGCCCAAAGTAATTTATAGATTCAATGCTATTCCCATCAAGCTACCATTGACTTTCTTCACAGAGTTAGAAAAAAACTACTTTAAATTTCATATGGTACCAAAAGAGAGCCTGTATAGCCAAGACAATCTTAAGCAAAAAGAACAAAGCTGGAGGCATCACACTACCTGACTTCAAACTATACTACAAGCCTACAGTAACCAAAACAGCATGGTACTGATATCAAAACAGATATATACACCAATGAAACAGAACAGTGGCCTCAGAAATAACACCACACATCTACAACCATTTAATCTTCGACACACCTGATAAAAACAAGCAATGGGGAAAGGATTCCCTATGTAATAAGTGTTGCTGGGAAAACTGACTGGCCATATGCAGGAAACTGAAACTGGACCCCTTCTTTACACCTTATACAAAATTAACTCAAGTTGGATTAAAGACTTAAATGTAAAACCTAAAACCATAAAAACCGTGAAGAAAACCTAGGCAATACCATTCAGGACATAGGCATGGGCGAAGACTTCATGACTAAAACACCAAAAGCAATTGCAACAAAAGCCAAAATTGACAAATGGGATCTAATTAAACTAAAGAGCTGAAAGTGTCATCAGAGTATTCCTACAGACTAGGAGAAAATTTTTGCAATCTATCAATCTGACAAAGGTCTAATATCTACAATCTGCAATGAACTTAAACAAATTTACAAGAAAAAAAAACAAACCCATTGAAAAGTGGCTGAAGGATATGAACAGACACTTCTCAAAAGAAGACATTTATACGGCCAACAAACATATGAAAAAAAGCTCATCATTACTGGTCATTAGAGATGCAAATCAAAACCACAATGAGATACTATCTATCTCATGCCAGTTAGAATGGTGATCATTAAAAAGTCAGAAAACAACAGATGAGAGAGGATGTGGAAAAACAGGAATGCTTTTACACTGTTGGTGGGAGTGTAAATTAGTTCAACCATTGTGGAAGACCATGTGGCAACTCTTCAAGAATCTAGAACCAGAAATACCATTTGACCCAACAATCCCATTACTGGGCATATACCTAAAGGATTATAAATCATTCTGCTGTAAAGACACGAGCACACGTATGTTTATTGCAGCACTATTTACAATAGTAAAGACTTGGAACCAATCCAAATGCCCATCAATGATAGACTGGATAAAGAAAATGTGACATGTATACACCATGGAATACTATGCAGCCATAGAAATGAATGAGTTCATGTCCTTTGGAGGGACATGGATGAAGCTGGAAAGCATCATTCTCAGCAGACTAATACAGGAACAGAAAACCAAACACTGCATGTTCTCACTCATAAGTAGGAGTTGAACAATGAGAACACATGGACACAGGGAGGGGAGCATCACACACCAGTACCTGTTGGGGGGTAGGGGAAAAGGGAAGGGAGAGCATTAGAACAAATATCTAATGCCTGCAGGGCTTAAAACCTAGATGATGGGATGATAGGTGCAGCAAAGCACCATGGCACATGTATACCTATGTAACAAACCTGCATGTTCTGCACTTGCATCCCAGAATTTAATGTAAAAAAAAGAATATTTTATCCATTTATCCTTTTTTCTTGCATTTTCAGGTGTTTTATAGCCAGAGTGCACAGTGATCATTAGTGTATTTTTTTTTTTTTTTTTTGCTAGAAAAAGAGGTCTATAATTATTTTTCTTCATCTTTCTACACACTGTACCCATTCTGGGTGGAATTTTATAGGAGCATATATCTTCTGGCTAGGAGTTTGAAATGTAATATTTAGTTTTTGCACTAGATTTTAAGTTTTGTTTTTTCTTTCATTTGTAGAAACAAATGCCTTAGTTGTGTTCCTAATTTTGAGGGAATTTATGCCTCATTTTATTTATTTATTTTTTTGAGACCGAGTCTTGCTCTGTTGCCCAGGCTGGAGTGCAGTGGCATGATCTCAGCTCACTGCAAGCTCTGCCTCCCAGGTTCATGCCATTCTCCTGCCTCAGCCTCCCATGTAGCTGGGACTACAGGTGCCCGCCACCATGCCTGGCTATTTTTTTTTTTTTTTTTTTTTTTGTATTTTTAGTAGAGTTGGGGTTTCACCACATTAGCCAGAATGGTCTCAATATCCTGACCTGGTGATCCGCCCGCCTCGGCCTCCCAAAGTGCTGGGATTACAAGTGTGAGCCACCATGCCGGGCCCCACCTCATTTTAGTATTGATATGTTAGCTAGAGATAGATCTCCAATGTCTTAGGTAATTTTGATAAAGTTGGTGGGTACATTTAATTTTAAGTAAATACATTTTTTACAATAACATCTTAACCAATGTTTCCTATGATAAGTGTTCTTAGTCTGAAGGTTGTAAGTTGATAATCTTTGGAAATATTAAAACAAAACTTTCAATGTTGCACAAAAAAAGCCTGTATTTTAGACTCCACTTTGTTGGCCATCCTGGGTAACAATATTCTATATGCCAGCCTAGTCACTTACAGTTCTTCGAAAGCTGCCACACTGTTTAATGGCTCCATACTTCACACCAGCCATTCCCTCATCCTGGAATGCTTCCTTCCTCCCTACCATTCTTGATGAACTCACACTCATCCTTTAAGATATCCACAAGGAGAGCTTGCTGTGTGGTTTCATTATCTCTAGGACTTAACCCTTATTACTTATTACAACTCTGGGGCAATTATTTGATGTATAATGCATAGTGAGTATTCAGGAAATATGGAATAGAACAAGATCCTAGGGATCCTGGACTATATACTATTTCTGATTGCTCTCAGTTACAAGAGGTTTAATTCTTATATACATGTAGCTTCTGATGCTGGTGATTTTAACAAATAAGTGCATGTTTTAGAGGAACCTTCATTTGTTTATGCATTAATGTTTGAATGGGTAACTGCCATGATTTGGATGGCAACTCCAAAACTCGTGAGTTGGAAACTTGATTCCCCAGTGCAGCGGTGTTGAAAGGAAGGGCCTAATGGGAGATGTTTGGGTCATGGGGGCACTGCCCTTATTAATGGATTAATGCCATTATCATGGGAGTAGGTTCCTTATTAAAGTATGAGTTTGGTTCCCTCTTTCTCTTTCCCTCACCCTCTCTCTGCCCCTTCCACCATGGGATGATGTAGCAAGAAGGCTCTCACTAGATGTCAGAACCTTGATCTTAGACTTTCCAGCCCCCAGAACTGTAAGGATGTAAGTTTACGTTCCATATAAATTACTCAATCTCAGGCATTCTGTTATAGCAGCACAAAATGGATTGAGACAATAACCCTTGTCACATTGCAATCTGAGTGCCAATACATCAGCCACATCGAGCTCACACCATTAGAGGCTAGGACAAAGGAAAACCACTCCTTTGTGGCGTTTAGGATACATCATAAGTGTGTGGGCTACACCCTGGGGTTACACATACAACATTGTTGTACAGACACTAGAAATAGATCAGAAAAAGTTTAGATGTTTTCTGCTGGATCAATTTCTAGGAATGTTCCAAAATACCAATCATTGTATTTTCTAGAAGAAGATGCTCTGCTTTGGTGTGAAGGGTCTTTGGTTTAGAAAAACTGTGCTTTTCATGTGTAAGTGGTCACAGCTGTTCCAGGTCATGTGTGGTCTCTTAGTAGCATGTAGGTTCGGAAACCCTAGTGAGGCAGTGTAGGCAGAATATATAGCCATTAGAACCCAAACAAATGTGAGATTAAGTCTCTGCTCTACGAGTTACTACTGTGCGGCCCTGGAAAGGCACTTAACTTCCCTAAGCTTCAGCTTCCTCCTCTGAAACATGGGAACTTTCACTTACCTTACAGGTTGTAGAAAGAATGTTGAGATTCCCAGCACAGTGCCTACATATGGCAAATATCCAATATAGTAGTGCCCCCTTTATCTATGTTTTTGCTTTCCATGGTTTCGGTTACCCACAGTCAGCTGTGGCCCAAAAATATTAAATGGAAAATTCCAGAAATAAACAGTTCATCGGTTTTAAACTATGTACTGTTGTGAGTAGCATGATGAGATCTTCCACTGTTCCACTCTGTCCCGAGCAGGACACAAATCATCTCTTTGTCCAATGTGTCCATGCATCTACACTCTCTGCCTGTGAGTCACTTAGTAGCCATCTTGGTTATCAGATTGACTGTCACGGTATCACAGTTCTTGTGTCCAAGTAACCTTTATTTTACTTAATGACGGCCCCAAAGTGCAAGAGTAGCGATGCTGACAATTTAGATACGGCAAAGAGAAGCCATAAAGTGCTTCAAGTGAAAAGGTGAAAGGTTGTGACTTAACAAGGAAAGGAAAAATCTGAGGTTGCTAAGATCTACAGTAAGAACAAATCTTCTGTCTGTGAAATTGATAATATATTGTAGTTATTCTGTTATTGGTCATTTTTAGTGTGTGCATAATTTATAGATTAAACTTTATTATAGGTATGTGTGTATGGGAAAAAATATATTGTATGTAGGGTTTAATACTGCTTTTGGTTTCAGGCATCCACTAGACATCTAGGAACATATGCCCTGCAGATAAGGGGGAACTACTGTAAATAATCACTGATATTATATTTCCCTAGAAAATCAGTTATTGAAGTAATTTCAGGAACAAGAACAAAACACCTTCAACCTAATGCTATATTTGTAGGTACCCTGGGCACAGTTTAGCAAAACTTGTTTTTCTTATTTACATAGTTGTACGTGGGAATAAAAAGATATAAGTGGTAAAAGATTTAGTTAGAAAAGTGGAAGCTGTCTTGAGAAATTTTTGAAAATCTATATTGAAGCAAATGAAATAGAGAATAAAAGAAGGCAGACCCTAGAAAAAATTTACTTTAAAAATCAGAATTTTCTATGTTGTGCACCAGAGAATTTTATTTAATGTGTCAAATATTCACTCAAAATAAATGTTGAACACACTAAGTTTATGCATTCAAATTTTTCCACAATATATTCATATAACAACATGCATTCAATTTTTGCTCTGAAGTTTCACCCGATGCAGCTGAAGCATCTTTCAATGTTTTTAAGAAGACAAAGCAAACACAACCACATTATTTTCTTCAGACAAAGCAATACTGTGTTAGCTAAAGTGTGTCCACATAACCCAGAAATAATGTAAATATAGGAGTAGAACTAGGAGCAATTTAATATCTACTATATGTGCTTTTGTTAGATTTTCATAGAGTGTGTATTTATGAGGAGAAGGTAGGACATGGTCTACCAGTCAAGCAAGCTCACTTATCATATTTACATGAGGAGCAGGACAGGTCTTGGTTGTCAGTCATTTAACTTAAGAGTTTACCCTGTTCCTTCAATGTTCAACCCATTGCCCTAAATCCTGGGAGTGGGTTCAATTGTGTCTTCTCAAAAGAGGTATGTTGAAACCCTAACCCATGTACTAGAATGTGACTGTATTTGGAGACAGAACCTTTTAGGAGTTAATTAAGTCAAAATGAGACTGTTAGAGTGGGCTATAATTCATTATGACTGGTGAACTTATACGAAGATACATATTAGGGGTGCACTGGCACAGAGGAAAGGCCACGTGAAGCAAGAACGCAGCCATCTGCAAGCCAAGGAGAGAAATTTCAGAAGGAACCAACCCTACCGACATCTTGATCTTGGACTTCAGCCTCCAGAGCTGTGAGAAAATAAATTTCTATTGTTTAAGCCACCCAGTCTGGGATATTTTGTTATGGCAGCCCTGGCAAACTATAGTAGTTCCCCTTTATCCTTGAGGGATATGTTCTAAGATCCTTGGCAGATGCCTGAAACTCCTGATACTACTGAACCCTATGTATACTATGAATTTTTTCCTATACGTACATACTTATGATTAAGTTTAATTTATAAATTAGGCCCAGTAAGAGATTAACAATAAGGAATAATAAAATAAGACAGTTATAACAGTATGCTAGCATCACTACCCTTACACTTTGCCATTTTTCAGTAGAATAAGGGTTTCTCGAACACAAGCGAGGTTTTATCAGGCTACTCAGAACATTGCTCTTTCTTTTATACTCATCTAATCCACCATGAAATTCTGTGGCTTGGCTTTCAAAGTATATCCAGGATTTGACCACTTATCATCACCCTCATTGCTACTACACAGTTCAATCTATAGTTGCTGGTCAAATGTGCCATCATAGTCAAATCCACTATCATAGTCAAATTTACCATCATAGTTCACCTGGGTTCTGTGCAGTAGCCTCTAACAGGGCTCTCTGATTTCACCCTTGCTTCGTTTCCACCCCCAGTCTTTCCTCAACATAGTAGCCGAGCAATCCTTATAAAACTAAATCAGATCACTTCTCTCCTAAGTTCAACACTCTCCAATGACTTTCCATTTGAGGTAAAGTGAAATCCAAAGTCCTGGCTGGGCACGGTGGCTCATGCCTGCAATCCCAGCACTTTGGGAGGCCAAGGTGGATGGATCACCTGAGATCAGGAGTTCAAGACCAGTCTGACCAACATGGTGAAACCCTGTCTCTACGAAAAAATACAGAAATTAATGGGCATGGTGGCAGACACATGCAATCCCAGCTACTCGGGAGGCTGAGGCAGGGAGAATTGCTTGAACCTGGGAGGTGGAAGTTGCAGTGAGCTGAGATCACGCCACTGCACTCCAGCCTGGGCGACACAGCAAGACTGTATCTCAAAAAAAAAAAAAAAAAAAAAAAAAACCCGAAGTCCTTCTAATTAATTACAAGGTCATCCATGAACTGGCCTACCATTATTACTCTGGTACATTTCCTAGCACTCTCTCCCTAGCTCACTACACTATAGCTAAAGCAGCCGCCTTGCTGTTCTTAGGACAAACTGAGCATGCTTTCACTTATGGGGCTTTGGACTGGCTGTCTCCTCTACCTGAACATTGCTTTCCAGATATGCTCTTAGTGAGCTACCTCAACTCTTTACAAGGTTACCTTCTCAATGGGCTTCGTTGTGACTCTTCTATTTACATTAGTTAACTCTACCCACATTCTCCTCTTGATTCCCTAACTCCCTCACCTGCTCCATTTTTATTTCTGTAGCAATTACTGCCTTTTAAAATACTGCATAATTACAATTAAGCTTAATATTTCTCCTCTGTCTCCTCTACTAGAAGTTCCATGAGGGTGAATGCTTGTCTGTTTTGTTCATCTGTGTTTCACAAGTTTCTAAAACAGTACCTGGCACATAGTAGACACTCAATAGATACTTGCTGAATGAAGGAATAAATGAATAATAGAGCAATAATTAATTGTCATATGCCAGGTCTTATTGTAAGTATGTTTTATATCTTGTTTCATTTAAACCTCACCACAGTCTGTGAGGTAGGTATTAATTATTCTTAATACAAAGATAAAGAAAATGGGCTTAGAAAGGTTAAAGGTAGAACTGAGATTTGAACCCAGGCAGTCTAATCCCAAAGCCTCTCAGTTTTTAAATTCAACCACCCTATGAAGTTAGGAAAATAGGTAAGTGGTTATGATTATTCTCATTTTCTAGATGACAGAACTGAGACTTAGAGATTTTAAGTAACTTTCTCAAGGTGAATGGGAACCTTAGGTTGTCCTGATGCCCTAAGTTCATGGGTTTGTTATAACCTGGCCTGGTGTCTTTCCTTGCCCTTTACAGGGACTCCTTCCCTTCAGTGGTCACTATTTTTCTGTGTCTTCTCTTCCATGTCTAAGGCATTCCACAGTCTTTGTTAACCACAGAATTCCCTGTAGTAGTCTACCACAACATAGTTCTCTTTGGTTGTACCTCTTTTCTTAGATCTCTTACTGCTATCCCTGACAAAAGGAAGAAAAACTATCAACCTTCTCTCAAGAAAAATACACATACACATAACATCTAGACCACAATAGGCTCTAGCTAAAATTGATTAATTCTTTTCTTCAATCCTCTTGCAATAAAAAGATACCTTTCTACCATCCCATTTTCTGAGGTCTCACTAATTAATTGGTTAGTTATTATTAAATGTGTCAGTGAAGGCTTATAGATTCATTTATTCATTTTTGCATTCATTCATTCATTCACTCCATAGGCATTTTTGAGCACCTATTGTATATAAGGCAGAATACTAACTTTTGTGGGGAATCAAAAATGACCTTTGTAGTACTATGCCCTCAAGACATTTCTAATCAGAGCTGGTGAGATTCAGTTTGGGTATTTTTGTCTGAGTTTTCGCTTTCCACTAGATTCATTTTTGAAAGGTCATGAGACTGTAGTTGCTACAGCCACTGTGTTGCCATGACAGGAGATCCTGTCTAGATTGGAGCAAACCCAGAAAAAACAGCTCAAAGAGGTAGAAAGAGAGACAGAGAGAGAAACTGGCTCCTGAGGACACAGTTTTAATCCCTGCATCAAGCTGTGCCTGAAGCTAACCCCACAGTAGTCTCTTTCCGTAACAAAGTCCAAAAAAGGATTTTCTTTTCACTTAAGTCAGTTTGAGTTGTATTTTCTGTTATAAGCTTTTAGAATAGTCCTAATACATGTAGGCCTTTCTAGTTATATTTTTAACATCCTGATATCTTTCCAGAGATAGCTTCACACACAAGGAGCCACCTTATCATCCTTCACTCAGTGCTGAAAGTGAGCATCTGGTCTGCCTTTGGGCCAATGCTAAATCTCTTCAACAGCATCCTTTACCAAAGCAACATTGTCCCAGAATCTGCTGAAGCAGCAAGAAAAAAGAGGTCAGCAGTAGGACCAAGCCACCTATCTTCTTAGTTAGGCAGGAGTGCATCACTATTGAGGCCAAATGGACACTTACTAGAGCAAGGTGGCTGGAAACAACTGTTCTAGGAAGAACCCAAGGAAAAATTTCCAGGAACAGAAAACATATGTGGGTTGTATTCTGTAGTATAAGTACTAAGGGAAGGGGGTGGTCTCAGAGGGTTAGCCAGTAGTACATTGCCAGAAATGGTAAGATGCAGAGGCTCCTGAAAGAGCCAGCATTTAGACATCTGTCATAACAAAGGACATTCAGTAGCTAAGAGGTCATTTTAAATAGCACCAAATATTTTTTAAAGTTCCTATCTTTTAATCCCTCTTCCACCTTCCCTGATTAAAACATCATAAAGATGAGGGGCAGGAGAGGAGGTGAAACAAAGAAAATGAAAGAATAGACAGTTCCTTCCTTTATCCTTCCCAACTATGAGTCAGACCCAAGCTGAGGGAAAAAGAGAAGATTCAGTTCAATGAGAAATGGAATTTTTGATTTCAACTGGACTTTTGACATACCTGAATATCTAATTGTTCTAATATCTCAACAGGACTGGGAAGCTAAGGGATTTGCCAAGGCATGGGAAAAAGAGAATCTTTATGTTTGAAGAGTGATAGAAAAAATAAAGCTGTTCATTATTACATTCTACCATGTTTAGCCAATTAAACAAACAGGTTTTACTGGAGGTGGTTCTGTGGTATTCTACAGGCTTATCTTGAGTTAGACCAAGCTTGTCCAAACTGCAGCCCACACATGTGACCCAGAACAGCTTTGAATATGGCCTAACACAAATTTGTAAACTTTCTTAAAACATCAGAATTTTTTTTGCAATTTTTTTTTTTTTATTTTTTAGCTCATCAGCTATCATTAGTGTTAGTGTATTTTATGTGTGACCCAAGACAATTCTTCTTCCAATGTGGCCCAGAGAAGCCAAAAGATTGAATACCCTGAGTTAGACCATAAGAAACAGCACAATGCAAATTACCCTCATATTTACTATCGTAGTGGTTTCTCTAGAAGAATTCATGAGGAAGTATCTCTATGAGCTTAGTATCAGGAGTAGTTCTGCTTCTCTGGACCAAGTGTTGTGCTTTTATTCAGTTAGTATACCACATGAAACGGGCGTGTGAGTGAGAAAGATCCATTCTATGGAAGGTACTTTATTTATTTATTATTCATTATTTTTTGAGACAGGGCCTTGCTCTGTCACCCAAACTGGGTGCAATGGCATGAACATGGCTCACTGTAGCCCTGACCCCTGGGCTCAAGCATTCCTCCCACCTCAGCCTTCCAAGTAGCTGTGACCACAGGTGCACGCCACCACAACTGGCTATATTAAAAAAAAAAAAAAAATTTGTTGAGATAGAGTCTCACTATGTTGTCTAGGCTGGTCTTGAACTCCCGGGCTCAAGTAATCCTCTCACCTTGGCCTCCCAAAGTGCTGGGATTATAGGAGTGAGCCACCACACATGGCCTACAGGACATATTTTGTCACTGACAATGTTTACGATTGCTGATACATGTTGGTAATATGAAGCAGATCAACTCTTACTCTGTTTTATTGCAAGTTGTACATTTTCTACAGAAAATGCACCCCATCATTGCCTACAACCCACCCACGTAGACTACTCATTCTGTGAATCATGTTTTATGGATGAGTTTTGGCTACTGAAAGCTTAGAGTCAAACCTGTATGCCTCTTCCTTTGTCTACCAGTACATTTTGTATATTAGGCCTCGGCCCTGGCTCCTATTTAGATTACCATTTTCCCCCTACTTTGTCCCTCTCTTTGACCTTTTAACTTCTTTTCTTTGTGTGCATAACTTTATAAGCCCTGTTAGATCCTTGTTGCAGCAATGTACATAAGCAGTGTAATAAACAGAAAGGATGAGATTCAATGCACATATCGAATCATCCTGTGTGTGTAGAATCACAAGTGCATTTCATTCTAGACACAAGACATAATTTTATACATTTCAAAATGTAGTAAATGATTCCTAGAATGCTATTTTAGAAACTTTCCTTAGGAAACAGCACCACGTGGCATAACTCACCTACCCCAGTAGTGTGATCTCCCTTTGGTCCTGTGTAGGAAGTGGGAGTTTCTCCCCTCCTCCTGTGCCAGCTGCTCCGGTTTCTTTTTTCCTGAGTGAATGTACATTCATCTTGCTCGAAAGTACACTCTCCAGGTGGTGGTAGAAGTTTCTCTGCAAGAAAATAGCAGGTGTTGGAATTGCTAAGACTCTTTCAGTGACTCTGTGTTGCTATCAGCCCACTCTGCATGTATGAATGTTGTCTGGCCATATGCCATGCAATGGAGAGGCAGCCCCCACTGGCAGCCCACCTACACGGAGCCATTGCTTCCAGCTAGAGCCTGCACTCCACTGAGGGTCCTACCATAGACGTAGAGAACAATCAGATATACAGATCTAAAATACTGGGCTACTTTGAGAAAAAACTTTCTCTAACTTGTGAATTTGTGTGAATTTCTTTTCATAAAGCTCTGGAAATTAGAGGTATATTGCCTTCATGAAAATATGGAAAATAATAAAATGGCATAATGCGGGTACTTTCTTCAGAAATCCTGGATGAGTGAAGGGTATCCTCATAACAACTCCACGGTTGCTTTGGAGGTGGGGGAGAATGTGAGAGTGCTAAATGGACTCCTGGAGGCATAGCTGTGTGGAACAAATGACTTCATTTCTCTGTGCCTTAGAGTTCTTATCTGTAATGTGGGAATATTGATGGTAGTCACTTCGTGGGTCTGTGAGGATTAAATGAGATGGTATGTGTAAAGCGATAATTTTGAATGTGACATTCTCAATAATCAAATTTTAGAACTTATTTTGCCACCCAGAAGTTTATTTTCCTTTTCCCAAATCCATTGTTTATGTCTTTGAATGCTATCTCCAATACGTTCATAATTATTAGAATGGTGCTTCCTCCCAATTTATTGGGGACTTCTCTGACTAAACTTGGTTGTACCTCCCTACATCCAGATTCTTAGCAAATTTTTCTAATAAATGGCTTGTTTCATATGTCTCTTTTGTGATCATTGTTTTACTTCATTTTATTTTACATACAGTACTAGTTAATGAAACCTCATTCTCTTATGCCTTGAGTGGAACGATTTTTACCTGGGTTGTCCTTGCAGTGCCTGGCAAATCAAGGGACTAAGAACAAATTGTCTTTTAATTAAATAAACATGGAGATTATTCTCCAGTGCCAGACTGATACCACCATTTGCCTGTGTATTAAATAAATGGATGTCCTATGATGTAGGATGCAATGGGAATTAGCAAATACAGACTGATGATTGGGATTGAGTTATGCATCATTTTCTCATTAGACATAATATATGACACATAGCTAGCTACCATGACTTTATTTTGCTACTATCATCATTGCTTGATCTATTGTTCCACTGTCATTTAATTCACTTAGAAAATGTTTATTAAAATTTTAAAAGTATATGCTTAGCAAATATCTGTGAAATAAGAATTTCATCAATATTGCTTGAAAATCTACATTCATGTAAGATAACAAAAACAACAGTAATAGTAATAATTATAGTAGAAGATATTTGCTTTTAAAGCACTGTTTTGTGCCAGGTCTTATGCTAGGAAAATGTGTATGTATTATTCCCAATATTCAGGTAGATATCACTAGCTCCCTTCCAAATGAGGATAAAGGGGTTAAGTCACATGCACAAAGACATGTATTACATTGGAATCATCATTTCTAAATTTCAAAGCCTGCTACACAGCTCTGCAGGAGACACTTTGTCAACAAAAGCAAAGGATGGACTAGCACAGATGAAATGTATGTGGTTCTCAGTGATACAGGAAATGTATGTAGAGACCAAAGAGACAGAGAGCTGAAATGATTGCTGTCTTACCTGAAGATGAGCAGCTTCCCAATTGTATTGTAATGTCATCCAGGGCTACAAGCCCACAGTCCCAGAAACTTTTGCATAGGCTCATGAAAACCACCTGAAATTCATAAAAATAAAGCCAGGAATTCTATTAACTGAAAACTGGAAACTCTTAACAACCTGGGATTCACTTAGCATAGCAGACGAGCATAAGCAAACTACAAACAGCTCTTCATCGTCTGTATGAACAACAGAACACAGTGGCAAGAAGAATGGTTACCATCTGCATAAAACCCTGGAATTACTTTTATTATTATTATTAATTTTTGAGATGGAGTCTCGCTCTGTCGCCAAGGCTGGAGTGCAGTGGGGTGATCTCGGCTCATTGCAATCTCTGCCTACTGGATTCAAGTGATTCTCCTGCTTCAACCTCCTGAGGAGCTGGGATTACAGACACCTGTCACCACACCCAGCTAATTTTTGTATTTTTAGTAGAGATGGGGTTTCACCATGTTGGCCAGGCTGGTCTCAAACTCCTGACCTCAGGTGATCTGCCCGCGTTGGACTCCCAAAGTGCTGGAATTACATGTGTGAGCCTCCACACCCGGTCTAGAATTACTTATATATTTGAGCAGAGTATAATGATATATTGTGCATACTAATGCTGAAATCAGTGGCATTTCATAAAGAATTGACAGGAATAATGAGGAAAGCAAGAAGTCAACTGCGTGACAGAGAAAAACCTGTCAGGTTTTAAACATTTTCCCCAGATAATCCACAAAGTGCATATAGACTTGATGGTTTTCTGAGCATTTTTCAAACATTTCCAGTACAAACACTATTGATTTTTTGGAAATGACTTTCTGGCAACATGCTTCATTCACATTGTGAACAAAGTCATGATGATTTGCCATCTGGAGGCTTATGTTCCATTTCCAAAGACAATGATCTGTGTTCCCAGTTGGTGTCACTAATAAAAGCCCTAAATGCAGTTATTTTATCAGTCCAAACATTTTTATTGTTGTGCGTGAAGGAAAAACAAATCCATACCATAAATTATTAAATGTACTGTTCCAGAGAAAGACAGAAAAGTCTTGGATTTCTTTCCATTAGGCAAATTTTAAAGGCTGCTTTTCATATATAGGATGAGCTAAGAGACCTTTTAAAAACATTTGTATTAGATTTTCACTGTACTTGTGGTTTACAAAGCTGCTTTGAATATATCACAACGTTTAAGTAGCACAAGCTCATTTAGTCCATGTTCAATCAATCCCTCAATTACAAATTTAATTCAAACAAAGGATGATATAACAAAAGTTAAAACCCAACTTACAAATAATGAGAACACTTGATTTTTTTAGGCTCTAGTTTAAAATGTTATGTCTTAAATTTATTATTTTTTCAGTAGGGTTCTTTTGCTTTTTGATGATCAGATTCATTAGAATGTAGAATTTTTTAAAAAAGAAATGTAAAGATCATGTGACAGCTTACCAGTATGCAAAATATAAAATGTCTTAATCCAAGACCTTCTGGATAATTACTAATTGTAAGATGTGTGAAGGTTTACCTGCACTGTATTCATATTGCTTTAAATTATAAAAAGGATAGTTTGGACTTGTCACAATGTATAACTATGTGTATATACGATGTATAGCTGTGTATATATACAAAGAGCAAAACAAAACAGGTGAAATTTTTTTCTCATTTACTTCTGTTAATTTTCTCATGTTTATAGATTCTAGAGATGATCTGAACATGTGAAATATTTTACTTGCAGAGTTTACTACTGGGAACCTATTCCCTGTTTGTAAAGCAAAGTTCTGTGTCATCAGCCCTGAATGCAGTTATATTTTAGCAGCAACTTTTATTGTTACATGGGAAGGAATATTAATCCATCTCATAATTTACTGAATTAATTGTGGTGCAGAGAGAAGAGTCTTGGCTTTTTTTTTAATGGGGTGTTGGGGGGCGGCTTTAAAGTCTATTTTTCACAAGTATAGTAAACATGTACCTTTTTAAAATGAATATGTGGTAATGAAATGGTTCACCATCTAAATCATTACCTGCATAAAACTCAAACATTTGGCATGGTAACAGATTCTAAAGAAGAGAAATATTAACATGCTTTTGTATGTTTACTATAGCATTATTTTATAGTGACCATAAAACCATACAAGCAAGCAAACACCCAAAATTTTTAAAAGAGAGGAAATAAATGAACTATGGCACAATTATCTAAGAAACTGGCCACTGTCAGATCTGATAACTTGGGCATGTTATTTCACAGTACAGAAATATATTCCTCTCATGTTAAGTGAAAAAAACTAAATAAGACAAACGAATATCTAGTTCATCTAAAAATACATAGAAAAAGCCTGGAAATTTTACCAAATTTACAACAATTATGTTAGACTCATGAAATTATAGGCATTAAACAGAATTTCCCCCTTCTTTCTATGTTTATATGTGTGTGTGTGTATATATATACGTGTGTGTGTGTGTGTGTGTGTGTGTGTGTATTTTTTTGGGGGGAATGGAGTTTTACTCTTGTTGCCCAGGCTGGAGTGCAGTGATGCGATCTCAGCTCACTGCATCCTCTACCTCCTGGATTCAAGCAATTCTCCTGCCTCAGCCTCCCGAGTAACTGGGATTACAGCCATGTGCCACCACACCCGGCTAATTTTTGTATTTTTAGTAGAGATGGAGTTTTGCCATGTTGGCCAGGCTGGTCTCAAACACCTGACCTCAGGTCCTCCGCCTCCTCAGCCTCCCAAAGTGTTGGGATTATAGTCGTGAGCCACCGCACCCAGCCTCTATATTTATATTTGACACAAAGAAAAAGGAATCAGGATATTTACAATTAAGATGTGGAATAATCAGTTAGTCATTATTATTTCCTAGATGATCTTGTCTATTATGATAGCCACTAGGTACATGTGTCTATTAAAATTAAATTAAATTAAAAATTCATATATTCAGTCACACAAACCACAATTGAAAATGCTCAATAGCCACATGTAGCTCATGGTTAACTGAATTGGACACAGCAGGCATGCAGCATTTCCTTATTACAGAAAGTTTTATTGGATAGACTTCCCTGGCTCCTTTTGGATATTCCAAATACTTTGTGAATTGCCACAGTGGGTTGAAAGAAATGTTAAACATGTTTTGGACAATAGCAGGCGTCTAGGTTGTTCTACCTTAGCGCTTTTTCCACACTTAGAAACATTAGCCAGACCATGTGTTGTTCTGTCTGATAAAAGATCCCCAAGTCAGCTACTGACTAGGTTCAAACGATGGCCTCAAGCCCCAAATTTGGTTGGCAGTTGTCTGTCAGTATTCCAACACACAAAAGAAACACAACCAGGTCAGCCTGTTTGATCTAACACACTGGATTTTCCATCTGGCTGTTAGTAATGCTACTCATGTCAGCTCTTAGTTTGGGGCCGCTGTTTTACATTTTGTATGCTCCTTGAGGTGGAGAGGTTATTTTAGAGTAAGTAGTTGGTGACTAGACAAGCAGATGAGTGGGCCTGGGTGAGGCAGGACAAAGAATAAGTCAAACATCTTGTCCCGTTCTTAAGGAGTTACCCTCTGTGTCCAGTTAAGAACGTGACAAGAAGGGAATCAGTCATAGTCTAAATTATTGAAGGGATTAACCTCTTGTTTATTTATAGATCTTTCTTTAAAAACAGTGTTTATTTCATTTTAGGCAGTATTTCAAAGCAAGTGGAACATCTCTAAGACTGGAAAAAATCTTAGCTTAAATGTATATTAATATATAAGAGGGCACCATACCCTCTTAAATATTAAATATATTAAATATTAATATTAAATATAGGCATGAGCCAGCATGGCTCATGCATATAATCCCAGCACTTTGGGAGGGTGAGACAGTAGGATCACTTGAGGCCAGGAGTTCAAGATCAACCTGGGCAGCATAGAGAGGCTCCATCTCTACAAGAGAATTTTAAAAATTAGCTATGTGCACTTGTAGTCCAGCTACTTGAAAGACTGAGGTGGGAAGCTCTCTTGAACCCAGGAGTTGGAGGCTGCAGTGAACCATGATCATGCCACTGTACTCCAGCCTAGATGACAGAGTGAGACCCTGTCTCTAAAAAACAATTAATTAAAAAAAAGAGGGGGGGAAGAAGATGAGGGACCAAGTAAAGTGGTATCTCTTAGAAAGATATTCCTGATTTTATGCAAATCTCTTAGAAGTTAGAGACAAATTAAATTTATGTAAATCAATGTCTCCATCTACTGAAGATCCTAGTCCTTAGGTACTGATAATACTTTAAAATGTTTGTCTTGATGGAGAATATTCATAGCTGAAGAAATCTGCCTAGACTAACTGGAAACACAAACAGGCAGTGAATGGAGAGCTGTAAAAACATATTTGCAAAGAAATAATTTTAAGTACAGTCAAGGAAGGATCAACAATATTACTTAACTTACTCTCTATTGTACTAAAAATACATAGTATACATGCTTTTAAAAATCCACAACAGAGTATTGCTACCTCAGCACTACTGACGTTTTGGGCCAGATAATTCTGTTATGGAGTACTGCCCTATGCATTGTAGGATGTTTAGCAGCAACTGTAACCTCTACTCAGTAGATGCCAGCATCACTGCCAAGTTGTGACAATCAAAAACTTCTTCAGACATTGCCAGATGTCCACTGGGGGAAAAAATCTCCCTGAGAACCACTGGTCAAGAATAGTAGAAAACTGTTGTGTGGATTATAAAACCTAACTTACTAAATTCCTGTCATGTGCAGTCCTTGTGCTAGGCACTTTCAGAGCTGGATTTTTTTGTTATTGTTGTTGAGACAGACTCTCACTCTGTGCCCAGGCTGGAGTGCAGTGGTGTGATCTTAGCTCACTGCAACCCCTACCTCCTGGGCTCAAGTGATCCCCCTGCTTCAACCTCCCAAATAGTTGGGACTACAGGCATGCACCACCATACCCAGTTAATTTTTGTATTTTCGTAGAGACAGGGTTTCACCTTGTTGCCCAGGCTGGTCTTGAACTCCTGGGCTCTAGCGATCTGCCTGTCTCGGCCTCCCAGAGTGCTGGGATTACAGGATAAGTCACTGTGACCAGATCTGTTACCTAATTTTTGGATCCACTGTCAATTTCAACTCAGACCAAGACTGTTCTAAAAATGGACTAGATTTCGTTTTCTCTTCCTCTACACATCACCAGGTGGTTGTTTTAACAAGCAATGAAATATGGGCCAGGCGCAGGGGCTCACGCCTATAATCCCAGCACTTTGGGAGGCCAAGGCAGGCAGATCACTTGAGGTCAGGAGTTTGAAACCAGCCGGGCCAACATGGTGAAACCCTGTCTCTACATAAATACAAAAATTAGCTGGGCATGGTGGCTTATGCCTGTAGTCCCACCTACTCAGGAGGCTGAGGCAGGAGAGTCACTTGAACCCAGGAGGCAGAGGTTGCAGTGAGCCAGGATGGTGCCACTGCACTCCAGCGTATGTGACAGAGCAAGACACTGTCTCAAAAAAGAGAAAAGAAAAGAAAAAATGAAAGAAATATCCTCAAGCCCTGAAACAAAAGGTAAAGGAGCAGAAACGCAAGGCAGATGGACTAATACCCAAACTGAATAATCATCCCCTGGATTATCAAGGATTTATTGTTCCAATTTCCTGCTTTAGAAAACTGTGATTATTAAAGGGCAATAGAATCTCCTCTTTATTTTCATCTTTCTCCCTTTCAAAAAAACAATGATCTGCTCTCTAGAAACAACATCATGACAGACAGCAGAACCTAAAAGGTCACTGAGCAAATGCTCCTCATAGTATATAATTTTAAGTCTCTTCTAAAGTTTTTTTTTTTTTTTGAGGGGGGTGGTTGATTAGGTTTGCTGTGTGCAAATCCAGCTACAAGGTTGTGTTAGTCAAAGGGGCCAGACTGCCCCTAGGCCTGTCAAAGTCCATAAAAGTTCCTGATTAAAGTACCCACGAGTCCAGGTGCTGTGGCTCATGCCTGTAATCCCAACACTTTGGGAGGCCGAGGCAGGCAGATTGCTGCCAGTTCAAGACCAGCCTGAGCATCATGGCAAAACCCCCTCTCTACTAAAAGTACAAAAAATTAGTTGGGCAGGTGGCGCACACCTGTAGTTCCAGTGACTCAGGAGGCTGAGGTGGCAGGATCACCTCGGCCCGGGAGGTTGAAGCTGTAGTGAGTTGTGATCACACCACTGCACTCCAGCCTGGGTGACAGATTGAAATCCTATCTTAAAAAAAAAAAAAAAAAAAAAAGTACCCGGGAAAGAAAAAGTAGAGAATCAGGTATGTCGGGAATTCATGTTCTCAAACCAAATCAAGATAGGTTTTAAAATAATCAAGGTTATTGCTTTTCACTTTGTGAGTTGTTATATAGTTTAAGAACTACCAAATATAATGAATAGAATTTTGCCAGGAGGAGGTAATAAATTTCGTTGGGTGCTGTGAAATCAAATCAAATCAAATATTTGTTTTGTAGTTAAAAAGGATTGTTTGTGTTAAAGAACTAAACACTGGCTGTATTAAATGTTTTTTCACTGCCTTTTAGAGTGGATTCCATGGCCTGCTTGATAGACATGGTAGGCCAGGTTGTTGGGTTCATCCACCGTCTACTTTACCAATTGAATGGCCCCATTTAGGGCTATAATTAGCATGTAAATGATAGCTTCCAGAAATTGCCTTCTATATTTGGATAGAAACATTTCAGTCCTGTGCCAACAATATCATAACTTACCCGTGTTCACAAAATGAACCTAGTTAAGTTCTTGTTGTAAGTGGTAGACCTCAACAATTTCCCAGATGGTTTGATTTTGAGTTAAATTTAACTTTTCTTCTGATGAGGTTACAATATTTTGAAATCATTTGCACAGATAAATTTGGTTATGACAGCTACAGAGTTGGTGGCATAATTATTCACAAAATTACTATAATCCAGTCAGTGAAATTCCAGAGCCCTTCATTAAGATGCTATTGACACATCTGTAAGTTATACTATACGATGTAATTGCATTCATTTAACTGTTTGACAATAAGTTGTAATAGAGTTTTTAAAAAATTTCAATATTGAGATACTTGGCAAAATGGATGAAGTTATTACAAATCCCTCAAGACAGGCTAAGTGAAGCTTTATCTAGAAAAGTGTGAGGTTTTAGCATTCTTAGAACCCAGTACTGTTTTGAGAAATAGTTGCTAAATTGCAAAGGCATGCCTGCTGCAGATACTATATTTGGTCTTCATCTCCCACAAAAGGCAGAATGGCCATGTGTTTTTAAATAAGTTTTTAGCTGACCAATACTTTTTTTCTTAAAGGACCCATCTGGTTAGTTTTTTCTTTTTTAAAAGACCCATCTGATTTAATTCAACTTTTGGCTTTCACAAGCAGCAGAGATCAAGCAGCTTCCAGCTTTTCCCAGTGTGAAAGTCTTTCTGCTCCCAGGAGCCCTCAGGTCGGGGCTAGGGACCACCCTGTGATAGAATACAGGCCTGCAGCTGAACTTTTTCATTGCTATCTGGATGGTAAACATCCAAATCTCTCGACTCAAAGATTTCTGAAATCTGCTTTATTTTCTGATCTTTAGGCCACTGTAAGGGGAGGGGAGGTTCCAGAAGGGATCACAGAATCAGCCATTTTTTAGAATGAAGAACAGGCCCAGAGAGCCTGTGATAGCAGCTCACACAACAGCCAGTTGCAGACTCAGGTATGAAACATTACACCCCTTCCAGATCCCTGATAGAATGTATTTCATTACACAGCCCCCTTATTTTCCCTGTTTTGCTTGAGGTATCTTAAAATATGATTCTGAGAGACATGATGCCACTCCCTAATTAATAGCTTGGAACCAAACATTTCTTTGACCTGTGTTTACAACCAGCTTTCTGTCATTTTGCCTTACATTTGTTGATAGAGTATTTTGTTAACTCAGCACGGGAGCCTGACTCTTACATAGATTGGGGCTGATTTTCAGAACTAGCTAATGTCGAACCAGCCATAGTATCTCCTCCTCTCCACAGCAGCTCTTCCTTCACCTCAGCCACATCCTTCTCGCCCTTAGCTGAAGACATCACTGCCCTGCTCTGTACTGAAAATGTAGGCCCCCAAAAAAGAATGCTCACAGCTTCCCTGACATCTACATCTACACCCTCATCTTCACTTGTACCCATTTTCACTTCCCTCCCTTGTTTTGAGAGCAAAGTCTGTCTGATTACAAAGTTCATGTTCTTTTCATGGTGGGACAGAGAAGACTATTCCTACACAATTAATGTTGAAGATGCAAGTGGAAAGTAAATGAGAAAAGCCTCTGAAAAAAATGAATATTAGACAAAGCTAAGAGACATTTTTAATGTTTTAGTCTCTAATTCCACACCCTAATAATGAAGACATTATATTTCATTACCCCATAAAGCTTTCATTATCATTGAAGGAAAATAGGTGCAAATGCCTTCCTGATTTTTACATGTACTCCTCAAGAGGGCAGGGGACCGTCTGGTGACCTCTGTTTTTTTCTTTTTTTTGAGACAGGGTCCCACTCTGTTGCCTGGGCTAGAGTGCAGTGGCACAATCACAGCTCATTGCAACCTGTCCCTGCTGGATTCAAGGGATTCTCATGTCTCAGCCTCCTGAGTAGCTGGGATTACAGGCATGCACCACCATGCCTGGCTAATTTTTTTACTTTTAGTAGAGACAGGGTCCCACCATGTTGGCCAGCCTGGTCTTGAACTCCTGGCCTCAAGTGATCTGTCTGCCTCACTCTCCCAAAGTGCTGGGATTACAAGTGTGAGTCACTGTGCCCCGCCAGTCTGGTGATTTCTAATAGGTCTCCAGGCTGCCTGTGATTTTGTGTAAAAAAAAAAAATCAGTGCTGGGGTAAACATACAATGTGATTTCTCTCTGGCCCACCTTCCATAGGGAGTTCCCCTGGTCAAACACTTCCCTGACCAATGTAATGTAATAAAACATAAAGACCAATTTAACTGTCATGTCCAAGGATAGACATTATAATTGGAGTCATTGTTGTGGCTCACTTGGATGGAGTTACAAAAAGGTCAGTCCTACCAGAAGACAGATTTATAGAATGCAATTCACAAACAACAGAAAAGGAAGAATCTAGGTCTTCCTCTTGCCTCTCAAGGGCTCACTCTGCTCTAGATGAACCCCTCCTGAGCCTGAAGAAGACAGCAGGCACTTTTAGCAGTCCTCTGCTAATAAGAATGCTGACTTTGCCCTACCCACCTCTGAGACATAGAGACAATTAGCCTGATTTTCATTGATTCCCAAGCCAAAGTGTAGATCCATGAGGTGAAGAAGAGCTGCAGTTTAAAGCTTACATAACTCTTATCCCTTTTTAACCTATGCCACACTTATTTAACCAACTCCTAATAACAGACAATATGGTAGTTTCCACTTTCTCAGTATTACAAATATTACTGGAATGAATGATGATAGCTAAATCTTTGTGCATAACCATGATTATTTCCTTATGATAAATCCCTAGATGTAGAATTGTTATGTTATAAAGTATGCATGTTTGAGTGCTTTCTTTTTGATTCATGTAATTAAATTGTTATTAAAACATTGTGCCAATTTACCCTCATATAAGAGCACATGATAATCCTTATTTCCTTACATCCTCACCTTTCCAGGGTAATGTTGTGTGTGTGTGTGTGTGTGTGTGCGCGCGCGCGTGCGTGCGTGCATTATGCATGCACACATATATGTTTATATATATACATTTAGTCATACACTGCATAATGACATTTCAGTCAATGATGGACTGCATGTACAATGGTAGTTCCGTAAGATTATACTGCCATATTTTTACTGTACTTTTCTCTCTTTAGATATGTTTAGATACACAAATACTTACCATTGTGTTGTAACTCTTGACAGTATTTAATACAATAACATGCTGTATGAGTTTACAACCCAGGAGCAATAGGCTATTATCATACAGTCTAGGTGTGTAGTAGGCTATAACATCTAGGTTTGTATAAATATTATATGATGTCCTCTGAAGGACAAAATTGCTTGGAATGTATCCCTGTCATTAAGTGATACATGACCGTATATACATATATATGTACATTTGAATGAACTTATTCAATTATCAATTTAAAAATTTGTCACTTTAGAAAACATTAGTATGTGTGTATATATATATATATATATTACATATATTGAAAAATAAATCTTTCACTTAGACCAGAAAACATTTATATGTATATATGTACATATTATATATATTTAAAAGTAAATCTTTCACTTTAGACCCAAATATACATATATGTATATATATAAATGGGTATATTTATACATGCATCTAAAGTGAAAGATTTTTTAATTAATAAATTGAACAATACAAACTATACAGTATAAATACAGCAATTAATATAAACATCACACTCCAGGGTATTATGTTTTTGAAATATTTTGATAGACAAATGTATTCTTTCATTACTTTTCAGATTTCTTTTGCTGGGTGTGGTGGCTGATGCTTGTAAAGCACTTTGGGAGGCCATACATGAGTGGATCGCTTGAGCCCAGGGATTTGAGACAAGCTGGGTAATAGTGAGACCCCATTTCTACAAAAAATGCAAAAATTAGCTGTACATGATGGTGCACACCTGTAGTTGCAGCTACTTGGGAGGCTGAGGTGGGAGGATCACCTGACCTTGCGGAGGTCAAGGTTGCAGTGAACTATGATCACACCACTGCACTCCAGCCGGGGTGACAGAGTAAGACCCTGTCTAAAAACATAATGTCTTTTATTATAATGAGGTTGGATATATTTGTGCATTTATTTTCTGGTTATATTTCTTTTTTTCTGATTTGCTTGTATATATCCTATCCATTTTCCTATTGCTTAGTTTACCTTTTGCTTATTAATTCATTAGATTTATATATTTATTTTAAATGTATTAAGACTTTGTTGCATATGTTGCAACCTTTTTTTCCCCCTCTGGCTTGACATTTGCCTTTCAGATTTGTTTATGTGGCATTCCTCATTTGAAGAATAAAGCAGAACCAAATGTCTTGGTTTGAAGATTGAGATGAAATGGGAGGGCCACAAATAGTGATTTCTCTTTGAGCATTGTATAGATACACATGTAACCTGATACTAAACAAAAAGTAAAAGCTCATGAACTGTCAGTGATGTGGTGGGATATGCCAGAGGGAAGTGATTTGTGGACTCACTGGAGAGAGATTTCTACTAGAAGTAAGTGCTAAACGGATAGTGCAGAAAATATCCAGAGAAAGATATACAAGAGAAGGAGGGAAAGGTAGGGATATCTATGCAAAAGGAAATAAGGGATGTTTCCTCTGGTGAAATTAGAGAGTCTTTATTAATGTGTGAATTGTCCATTTCTAATTCCGTGAGTTGAGCTTGTAGCTCTAGAGGCCAGCAAATACTTATTTGTTCTGGGAGCTCAGAAAACCAGAGGATCCCCAGAAAATCTCAATGTGAGCATCAAAAAATAATGTGGCATCACCCAGAATTTAGGAAAATATTTCTTTAAAATGCAGTGATTGTAAGTCTGTGAAATATTCACAAGATAGAAGTTTGGAAGTGGGGAAGGGAAGTGGTATTTTCAGGTTCATAAACAAACTTTGGAATAAATGTTTGCCTAATTAAGCTTATTAGTAAAACTGTAGGGAAAGAATGCCTGGTCTGTCTTTTCAGATGTCTCCATATTGCTATGAGAACAAATTGCTGATCCAACAATGTTCCATGAAATTACTCAGAAAAGTCATGAAAGAATGGACTGACATAAACACTATGTTCGTGTAAACTGTGTGTCAGCAACTACCAGTTGTGCTAATCTATCTTGCCAGTAATTTTCTCATAAGTTGGCATGAAACACAGAAGGTCTCAGCAAATAACTGAAAGGAAATGAAACAGAAGGAAAACAAGAATATCTCAGGCTGCCTTACTCATTTAAAGCAATGTAGAATTCTTGTACTCATAACTGATGCTGAGTTTAGCTTGAAAAACTCAAGAGTAGGTTCCTTTTCCATACTTAGCTCCTTTATTCTTTGACATGAAAACTTATTCCACTTGACAGTATAATTTTCCTTGTTCTGTGTACAAAGCCACCTTTATGTGCTCTATAATGTGTTGATTATCTTGTCAGCAATTAATGGCCTTTCTATTTCTACTTTGCTCTCAGCTGCTCTGCTTTAATAATGCTGGGACATTAATATCCTGAAGCAGTTCTCTTCCAGTGTTCCCAGACACCATGAAATGTGGTAGGAAATTCACCTTCTCTCGTGAATCTTGTCTACACATTGGTTTTCTGCTTCCTTAATCTCTTTATAGCAGGGTGTCTTGCTGTTAAATAGCCAACTATTTATAAATCTCGACAGAAACTTTCTAGACTTGCTCTTCTATTTGAGTGAACTTCTAGGGCTGCCTTTAAAACTTCAGAACCCTAGGTATTTTACATGTAGTCATATTTTCATTCTGTAAGGGCACAGTTAAAAAGATTTTAAAAGTGGAAATTTGAATCAAAGACTTAAATTTCAACTTTTTTTTTCCTAAAAGGGAAACATTTTTGTAAGAGAAAATGAAGGAATAGAGAAAATTACCAGCAAGAGCTGTGTTGCACAATGTTAAAACACAGTTTCTGCTATTAAGATGGCAAAAATATAACAGGAAGTAGAAGAGACCTAGAGGTCATTTTGAAACATGTCCTTTTTTCATATAAAGGTGACATGACATTCTGATTTACATAGTAAATGCTAGAGTCAGGCCAACTCTTTATATTCCTGAACTAGAGCTCCTTCCTTACACAAATACCATTCCAACAAGTAAAACCCAAGTCAATGACTTGTAAAAGATTCAAAGAGGAAGAAGCATTTGAGGTGGTCATTGAGAGAAGCATAGGACTTCCTTGGGTATGTATAATGATTTCTGCAACAAGATCAATGAGATATACTTTGCGGTTGATAAATGCTGAGGGAGCATTGGAGGAGGAAGGCAGAGGGCAGAAGACAAGGATTTGAGGAATGAGAAACCACACTGGAGTGAAGACAATAATTGAAGATGCATCTTTCCAGAAGTTTGGAGGCCAAGGAATGGTAGAGATTGGCAGCTTAAATGGGTACTGAGATGAAAGGAAGGTTTATTGTTCATTTGTGTCGAATGCAGGAGACTAACATATATATTGGCAGTATGCAAAGGACTAACAGAGATTGAAGATTTACGAGAGAGGGAATAATTTATGAAATAAGTTCCCAGAGGAGGCAGGAAGATGAGATCAAATGCCTAGATGGGCAGGTTGGTTTTGATGAAGAGCAAGGATAATATTTTTTTTGTCAGATTGATCAGGAGATGGAGAGAGGCAGGTGAAGATTCAGAGAGGAACAGAACCGAAGGAGCTTGTGTTGGATGCCTTTATCCTTTGGGAGATGAACCCATGAGATCACATCCTAAGAATGAGGCAGGGAAGGTCAAGTTGGAAATTTGCGAGTGAAAATAGATCTGAACATCTGAGATAGGGGATGAGGAAAAGTCAGCGAGAGATGAGATGCATAAAAGGCTTTCCCAGCAGAATGGAGGGGACAGTGGAGATTAGTCTTATTTTCTCCAGCTGTGCTGAGAAGACTGGGGTAAAGATGAAAGCTACCCTGGGTTTCCAGGCATTAGGAAGACCAAGGTGGAGAAGCCAGGAAGACCTGCAGGTGGGGAGGGTATGACGTGAAAGCAACTGCATCATTGACCATGATCACAGAATGGAGGCTGGATAAGCTGGGTTGTGGGGCAGGGAAAGGATCAGGGGATTTGCATGGGGGCTGGTAAAACTTGATTTAGGTTCTTGGGAATAGGAAAAGGCACAATGTAAGAATGGGAAGCTGTTTCAAAGGGAAAAGTCACAGCTCTTGGTTTTAGTAAATACCATCATAAAAAGCTCCAAAACAGGCCAAGCATGGTGGCTCGTGCCTGTAATCCCAGCACTTTGGGAGGCTGAGGTGGGAGGACAGCTTGAGGTCAGGAGTTTGAGACCAGCCTGAGCTACTTAGTGAGACTCTGTCTCTGCAACAAATGAAAAATAAATTAGCTGGGTCTGTACCCAAGCTACTTGGGAAGCTGAGGTGGGAGGACTGCTTGAGCCCGGGAAGTGGAGGCTGCAGTGAACCATGATTGTGCCACTGCACTCCAATCTGAGCAACAGACATGCTCCAACCTGAGCAACAGAGACCCCGTCTGGAAAAAAAAAACAAAAAGTATATATATATATATATATATACTCCAAATCAGACTCAGCATATATACATGTCCATAAATGTCCTAATAGTCACTCTAGCCAGGTAGTCCTGGTTTTAAGTATTCACACTAAAATCCCTTGTAGGCCAAATTGCTTGGGTGCTATGCTATAAGGGATTACAGTTTATCTTATCGAAAGGCAGAAACATTTAATCTTCCTTTTTCCTTTGATGGAATTATGTTCTTCCTTACCATCAACACCTATTCATTCATAGTACAGCTTTCTGTCTTAACTATTTAGTGGGTTACTAACAGGAGAACCCACTGTGTTCCAGAAATTGCATTGACAGTAGGAATTAAAAAAAAACAACATGGAGCCGTATTCTCCAGAAGCTTACCTCTAAGGAGATAGGTAAGTAGACAATTTTAACATAATGCATTAAGTGCTATGAGAGTAGTATGATGGTGATACGTGCTATACAAGACAAAGGTTCTAGGTTAATTGCTTTGATAAAACTGCCACCCTTTAACAAGGTTAAACTGGATTCAATGTAGACCTTATTTAGAGTTTCTAATATGTTACTGTGCTTTGTAAATCTTCATGTGTGTGGAGTAGAGATCTAGTCTGCCAAGTTCCGCAAACTCATCTGACAACAGAACTCTTTTTCAATGAAATATCTCAAGGGATTTGTGCTCCATGGGACAGAAGATGAGAAGGGCTGACACAAGATTCTCACCTAGTGAAAAAAAAGGTATGTATTTATATTTTTAAAAACTGGTTGGATGGGGGCTTTCTCTTAAATACGTAAATGACTTTTGAAGTTTTTTTTTTTTTTAGTCCTATGACAGAGTAAAGATACAGACTTAAAAGGATTTACCATGAAGATTTTAATGACTGCTGGGCTGATTATTAAGCCTGATCCCAGTGAAATGGAATACCTTTAGTCATTTTCATTTTTGGACTGTTTAACAATTTTTCTCCAAAAGAAATATTTAATGAATACAATGTCGCGTTCCTCTCAGTGCTTCTAATTAACAGACCACTGAACAATCTTTGTTAAAGGAAAGGCTAGCTTCAGGCCAGAAGGCATTGCAGGATCTAATATGTATGCTACCGTGGGTGACCAAGCATAAAGATAAACTAAGGATTTGAATATATAAGGGCTAATGTTTGCGTCCATTGTTATGGAATTTCTGATGATCACTCTCTAGTCTTTCCTAATATTTGGCCTTTAGGAAAAGTGTTTTGGACTGAATTGTTCTCTCTCCTCATTATCCTCCTTAATGTGTGAAAGTCTCACCTGCTCTCTATTTCATAAAGAGGAAAAACAGATCCAGAGGACCATTTCATAAGAAAATGTGGCACATATACACCATGGAATACTATGCAACCATAACAAAGGATGAGTTTGAGTCCTTTGTGGGGACATGGATGCAGCTGGAAACCATCATTCTCAGCAAACTATGGCAAGAACAGAAAACCAAACACTGCATGTTCTCACTCATAGGTGGGAACTGAACGATGAGATCACTTGGACTCGGGAAGGGGAACATCACACACCGGGGCCTATCACGGGGAGGGGGGAGGGATTGCATTGGGAGTTATACCTGATGTAAATGACGAGTTGATGGGTGCAGCACACCAACATGGCACAAGTATACATATGTAACAAACCTGCACATTATGCACATGTACCCTAGAACTTAAAGTATAATATAAAAAAAAAGAAAAAAAAATTAAGACATTAAATAAAGTTTTATTGTAAGCTGTTTATAATTGTATAAAAGCAGCCATTTCTTTAAGAAAATCTCATCTTGTTAAAATAAAGGTTTAACTCTGACCTGATTTTTAGTTTAAAGAACTTCACAGCAAAAATCAGGGTATAGAATTATCCACGTATTAAAGAGATGTTGTCTATAAGACCTTATGAGGATCAGGACTAAGAAAAAAACATTCATTAGTCTTTCTCTGCTCAGCTAGATTTAATAAATGATATGTGTGAGTACTGTGCTAAGAACTTTATATGATGCATTGTCTTTGATCTTTACCATATACTATGGATATATGGGTATACTCCTGGTATACCCATTTTACACATGAAAGAAAAGTAAGGCTCAGAAAGGTTACATAACTAGCTCAAACTGTAATGCCATAAGTGCCAGTGAACCCACAGCTAAGTGTCTTGTGCATTATGCTACATTTTCCTCTAACCCACAGCTTTCCTTTGTCTATTATAAAGCACCTGGAATTTTGACTCCTCCTAGGAGCCAAAGTTATTTCTAAACTAAAACACCAGAAGGTTAAAAATAAAGTCTAAATTTTTTTCAGGAATCCTGAGAGTTAGGGCTGGACTCCCCTTCTCACCTGCTCCTACACTTTTGATGTTAGCCAGGCGAGGGCTGGGAGGGCTTTTTACACTAGGCTTAGTGTAAAAAGCATCAATTCTGGAGTCAAAAAGACCTGGATCTGCTTCTCAGTTCAGCCACTTAATAGCTGTGTAATGTTGAACAATGTCCTTAATTTTCTGCCTGAGCGTTCCTCATCTGTTAAATGGTGCTGGACTGCTTTCCTTCCTAGGGAGCTGTGGCATCAAATGAAGTGCTGGAGAGTGTGCAACAACAGCCTGTTGTTGGCAGCTGTGATAATATCACACAGAATCTGTCTATAAGGCTACTTTGCTAGAATGGTCTAAGGGAAACTCTTAGCGTTGCTTCATCCCTATAGTTTCTGCCAAAGATTAAACTACCCAGGGAAGACAGCAAGGGGTTATTAATAATCAGCCCATTGTCCTTAAAACAGGCTGGGTAAATGCAAATAGGAGAAAGCAAGGTAAAGCAACATCCAGAGTGAGCCATCAGAAAGGCACAGGGGAGGCAGAAGGCAGCCATCAAGAGTGAGGGAAGTAAGAGGAGAGAAGCTGAAAGGCTGGACATCTTTACAGTTCTGCATGGGCTGCTGCTCAGTCACCTCCGCTCTGGTCCCGTGTGAAACTCACTGAGAGGTGGAAATAATGTTCATGAAAATAGGTCCTGTCTTTGAGTTGGGCCCTGAAGAATCATACCTGACACGCTTTAGAAATGGGTTCAGAGGTCACAAAGTGTAGGCAGGCAACACATGTGTGCCAGGCTCTTAGTTTAGGCATTCGTTTCTACTAGATCATCTGGGAGACCCTGAGCTAGACTGCATTCTAAAATGTCAAGGACTTTGAAAAGAAATACTTTACTTCCCTCACAGGAGTATTGTGAGAATTAAATAACAAAAGGTACCTACACCCCAAGGCAGGCTTGAGGAACCTCATTTTCTCCAGGTGCACAAGAACAGGCCTTCCCCAAGATTGGAGAGAGACCTTGGCCACCCAAAGATACCGTGCACTAAAAGGCAGGCTTCAGAGTTGACTAGACTGTGATTCAGACCCCAACTCTGCCACTTCCCAACCTTAGAAAGTCTACTCATTCATTCGTTTATTCATTCATTGACCACATAGGTACCAAACAAAATGTATTGAACAGAATTTTGCTCATGACCTACTTTGCACCAGGGCACAGTGCTAGATGCTGTGGATACAGAGATGAACAAGACCGACAAGGTCCCTGTCCTCATGAATGCTATATCTTCACAGGAAAAGAAATGGACAATGAGCAAGTAACAAACAAATGAGATCATTTCAGATTGGGATAAATGTTATACACAAAATAAACTGGACAAACTAATGAGGAGTAATCTGGGTATGAAGAAAGTGGTTACAAACTGGGCGGCGGTCAGGAATGTTCCTTTCTGAGAGGAAGCACTTGACCTGGGATAGAAGCGTGGGAGCCAGCTTGATATGGGAATGGCTGGGGAAGGAGGCACCCCCTGTGCAGAGCACTGGCCCTGGGCCAGGAAAGGCCTTGGGACTCAAGGAACAGAGAGAAGGCCCACGTGACTATGTGGACTCTGGGACTCTGACTGTGGCGGAATGAAAGCAGATGAAGCCAGCAAAGTGGGGAGTGATCCAACTGTGCAAGACCTCGAAAACCACAGTATGGGATGAAGTTTTATTCTGAAGGCCATAGAACAGTTACACACAGGGGAGGGCCAAGATTTGATTTCCATTTCAAAGAAATGATTCTGGCTGCTGCATCTCTCTCTCTCTCTGGAGTATAGAAAGAGTAAGGTGGAAGAGATGATCCAGCTACAAAGATATTGAAGTCATTTAAGTAAGAAATGATGGCAGCTTAGACTAGGGTGGTGGCTGGAGAGAGAGAAGTGGACATGTTTGAGATGAATTTTAGGGGTGTCACTGAAGGGTTTCATCTGGAATTTGGGGAAGAGTGGCAATGAAACAGGAGGAATCAAACTATTTAAATGTCCTGAAACTTCAGTTTCTTCCCCTAAATTTGGTGTTACTGTAGCGTATTAAGGACTAAACAAGAGAGCATGTGCTGCCCAGCACAAAGTAGGTACTTGATAAACGGCCAGCTTGTCCCTTGTTCTGACCCAAGTTGAACTCTGAACCTTCTAGAAGTTCCAGCAAGTTCATTTCAGGACTCAGTCTTTAGAAATTCCAACTATTAAAAAATGTATGCTAAGCTCAATAGGTTCAGAAAAATCTCTTAAACTGTCATCAATTTGGAAGTAAAGTCGATACTGAGTTATTAAACCATCCAGAACAGCCAATATGAAGCTTCCAGACAGACTGTAACAGCTGGCAAGTGTTGGCCATATGCTTATTTGGATGCTCTGTGACTTAAAACTCCTTTCTCAATGGCAAGAAGTTTTGGAGAAACATGTACTCTCTATGGACAGAAACCACATGTGGAAAACAATAGCCCAGGTTTGGGTGTCATAACTCTGGAAAAGTCTTGATCTCTGAAGCTTTGACAGGGGTGAGTCACTCACAGTGAAAAAGCTACCTAGGGGCAGGAAGACCATTCATCTAGCTCTGTTCCTACCCAGCTGTATGGTCACAGGAACATCTCCCAGCACTTCAGGGAGAGGGACCTGGGCAAGGACACTACACAGACATATCCTTGCACAGGCCTTTGGCTACCACAGAATCTGCTGGGCTGCCATGCCTGGTTTCCGTGCAGCTCAGCTGCATATGAGCCTGAAACACAGGGTCTTTCTTATTGCTCTCTTCTTTTCTGCTTTTATACTATTTTTATAAAATATTATATTTTTATAAAATATTATACTTTTATAAAATAACTTTTGTAGTTATTCAGAGCAATAGTTCTCTATGTTGGATGTTACAATACCCTGGTGCACTTTATAAAATACTGATTCCCAGGCCCCCACACCAAAAGATTCTGACCTAATCAGTATAGTAGATGCACCACCCAACTGATCCTTCAGGAAATAAGGGCTTATTCTCCCAGTTGCTGAAAGTGTAGCCAGTGGACAGCACTCGACTTGTTAGTCATCTGTGGAAAGTTGCCAGGCATTTCAAGGCAATACCCTCTTCCTGAGGTAGCCAGCATCCAATGACCAATCAATATGGGACCGTAAAGGCAACATTACTCAACCCAGGACAACTCTGAAAGGCCACACCAGTTTCAGAGCTCCCTGTAGGTCAGCTGAAGCCTTCCTTGAGAATGCACTGCAGCCTGACAGCTTCTCCTGCCTGATTGCCTGATCCTGCTTCCTTTCCTTCCCTTCCTTCAGTGGTGATCCCAAGAGCAAACCTCATAAACTTCCTGCAAATAAGTCTCCATCTCAGGGTCTGCTTTCCTTGGTTTGGGGTAATACTTGGACATCAGCATTATAAAGCTCCAGAGGTGATTTTTTTTTTTTTTTTTTTTTTTTTGAGATGGAGTCTCGCTCTGTCACCCAGACTGGAGTACAAATCTTGGCTCACTGAAACCTCTGTCCACCTCCTGGGCTCAAGCAATTCTCCTGCCTCCGCCTCCCAAGTAGCTTGGACTACAGGCATGCACCACCATGCCCGGTTAATTTTTAAAATATTTTTAAGTAGAGATGGGGTTTTACCATGTTGGCTATGCTGGTCTCCAACTCCTGACCTCAGGTGATCCACCTGTCTCTGCCTCCCAAAGTGCTGGGATTACAGGTGTGAGCCACCATACCTGGCCCTCCCCAGGTGATTTTAATGAAGGTGAATAATCCCTGCTCAAAAGTCAGAATGTGACAATCAGTCAACAGACAATTAGTGAGCACCAACTGAGTGCCAAGTACATTGCTAGGGTTTTGGTCCCAGATGGAAAATTGAGAGAAATTAAGAAAACTGACTCTGATTGCAAAGCTAGCAAGTGGCAGACTTGGGGTTTAAAACTAGAGAGATTGCTGTGTCTGTTCTCCTAATCACTATGTTATGCTGTCTCCAAGATGATGGAAGCATAGGATGCCAGGGAACCCTAACCTCACCATGCTGTATAGGCGTGGAGAGTGGGGTCAAAGAAGGATTCTGTGAGGAAGTGAGGTTTAAGCTGAGATCTAAATAAGAAGAGTGTAGGCAGAGGCAACAGGGAATGCAATAATACAAGGTAGGAGAGAGCAGAGTGTGTCCCAGGAACTGATTGCTCAGTGTGATTACAATGGAAAATGCAAGACGTAAACCTGGGGATGTGGCTGATGCTAGAGCATGCCTTTTCTCTAAGAGCAAAAGGAAGCCAAAGGGTCCCTGCAGGGGAGGGTTGCAGCTTGATAACTCTACTGCTGGACAGAGACAGATTGCAGGGGAGCAAGAATGAATGGCAGGTGAGGATGGTTTTTAATTTCAATTGTCAGATTCAATTTAAAGACCAATGGTTCTCATCCAAGGATAGGATGACACCTCTAGGACAATTTGGAAATGTGTAGAAATAATTTTGGTTTTTGCAGTAATCACAGATGCTAAACATCCAGGAAGGTGAGAAATGTTCTCACCACAAAGGCACAACTGTCCTCTTCAAAATGCCAAGGGGGGCCTCAGAGGGAAATCATGCCACAAGCAAAGCACAGAAGGCTTAACTGTAGAAATATAAATGTTCTAAGCCATAACAATATGAAAGTTCAGTAATTGTATATCTGGGAGAATTTGGGAAGTCAAGGGGGTAAGAGAGGTGAAGAGAAATGCGGGGTCGGGGAGGTTTATTCATTTTAACATGGTGGGGTGTCAAGAGACATTGTCTAAAGTTTATGGATCCAAAAATAGATGGTTTAGTGTACTAAAGTTGTAAAGGGAACCAAGAAAAATGTTCAAAATAAAAACAAAACTAAAAATTATGACGAAGAGAGAGAAAAGCAGGAGGAATAGAAGGAATAGTGTAAGTTCCTTCTCTTTCATAGTAGGGAGTCAGCCAACACAGTTAAGGTGAATGAATCAAGAAATGGAGGTGGAAATATATTTAGAGTTATAGAGGAAGCCATCAGTGAATCAGGAAGAAAAACCATCAGAAAAACAAGAGGTGGAAGTGAATTTTAAATATTTATTTATTTATTTTGAGATGGAATCTTGCTTTGTTACCCAGGCTGGAATATAGTGGCACGATCTTGGCTCACTGCAACCTTCACCTCCTAGGTTCAAGCGATTCTTGTGCCTCAGCCTTCTGAGAAGCTAGGACTACAGGTGTGTACCACCCAGCCTGGCTAATTTTTGCATTTTTAGTGGAGATGGGGTTTCACCATATTGGCCAGGCTGGTCTCAAACTCCTGACAACAGGTGATATGCCTGCCTTGGCCTTCTGAAGTGCTGGGATTACAGGCGTGAGCCACCACACCCAACCAAATGAGGCAGTTAGTCTTAATGTTTGTTTATTTTGAGATGGAGTCTTGTTCTGTTGCCCAAGCTGGAGTGCAGTGGCGTGATCTTGGCTCACTGCAACCTCCGCCTCCTGGGTTCAAGCAATTCGCCTGTCTTGGCCTAATGAGTAGCTGGGATTACAGGCACATGCCACCATGCCTGGCTAATTTTTTTTAGTAGAGATGGGGTTTTGCCATGTTGGCCAGGCTGGTCTCGAACTCCTGACCTCAGGTGATCCACTCGCCTCGGCCTCCCAGAGTGTTGTGTGAGCCACTACACCTGGCTGGAAGTAGAATTTTGAGTTCAGCAGTAGGGACTAGTGTGGGAAACTCTGACTTCTCATTTTATCCCTTGTCTTAAATATATTTTTGTATGTTTACTTCAACCTGTATATGTTAAATAAGTAAGTGAACTTCAGTTTCCTGCCTTATCTAATGCATACTTCTATGGTGGATGTCAAATGGTTCTTTTACTCTCTGAGAAGCTATTTCTGTGTAACAGGGACCTGCCAAGAACTAAGGGCCACTTTGAGGCAGGTAGCCAGAGTTTTCTAGTGTTGAACTGTACTACTGTCTCCTCATCTGCACTGGGGTTGAATCCATAACTCGTTCTTTCTGAGTGCTGTAAGAACTCCTCCGCCACCACTGGGTCTAGATCCATTTTTCCCTAAGTGGTTGTGGGGAACTGTGCAGTTGCTGGGCAGCTTGGTAGTTGGCCTCCAGAAAAGAAAAGGGCAAATTCCCAGGGGCACTGTTATCTGCTAGGAGGTGTGCACCAGTTCAGGTATAAGCAGAGACTCACTATAAAGGAATGGGCAGATTCCTAAACAACCCATGTTTGTCAATAGAGGATGAAGTGGGGTGGGGTGAGATGAGTGGAGTGATGAGCAGGAGTTAGAATCCAGCATGGCCTGAATTTTAACCGTCTAAACAGTGGCTCAGCTGGGTCTCTATTTGCCATTATTTTTTACAGCAACTGGTAAAACTACTCCTCTATCTTTTTATGTAGCCCTTCCGTGGGCTTTACATAACATTGCATGGTAATTAGTTGCTTATGTATCTTAATCTTCTACCATCTGTGATCTCTTCTTCCTCAAGGGTAGGATCTGAGCCTCATTTTTATATTCCTTGTACTGAGCATGTACCTAATAAACACTGGGTGAGTAAAGAAAATGAATGAATATATAAATAAATAAATAAGCCAAATGAATAAATAAAATGCTTATTATATCCTCCTTTAAAAAAAATCAGCAAAATAGGACATAGAGTGTAACAAAGATTCCATTACTTTTGGTGCACCCCTGATTTTGGGACTCTGGTATTTGCTTGTGTGTGTGTGTGTGTGTGCATGTGTGTGTGTACATGCATGTATGTATTACTATATCTACTTGCAAGTGTTAAATAATTGGTAATGGGAACTCAGGTTAGGCCTTTGGGATCCCTAAGAGGTGCAGAGAAACTTGGATTTCTCCAGGACTAATAAATCGAAGAGGAAAGTTCAATAATGCTGCTGCAAGAGTCCATCTATAAGATGACATTTATAGGAAGAAAGGCTCATTCAAAAATTATTTGATATTGTCTAGGCAATGAGCTTAAAGAGCAAGAGTCTAAGCTAAGGGTAGAAACATGGTACCAGAAACACCTGTTTGCTTCCTCTCTCATCCAGGGAGCTGAGCATTATATCTCAATTTAGTTAGGTGATCAAAGACTGATAGAATTATGCAAGGAATACTTACAACACTATCTACTTAATTAGCATACAAATAAAAAGAAGCCTTTTCTGTAAGATTGTGGTAAAACGTAGATGCTTCTACTCTGCTGGAGGTATTAGAAATTAGTTTAACTCTTTTAGAAATCAGTAAGTCAAGGAGGCTGCCATGCCATTCCTGCCTAGCAATGGAAAATAGTTTTTCTTCTTACCTAGCAATGGAAACAAAAAATTTTCAGAGGTCTTTGATTAACCATGGTAAAGATTTAATGATGTCCTGGCGGGTTTTGTAATGGACTAAAAGTAACCAGGCAACATTGTGATAGGAGTGGTGTACTAGATTTCTTTAGCAGGAAGTTACAGATGGACACAGCTATGATTCTATCCAGATGGTTGTAACCAAGAGAAGTTCAGGCTATGAATGTCTGTGCAGGTTCTACTGTTCCCCCAAGTTTGCAGCTTCCCCAGGGGAGCCTGCACTTTGGGTAACTCCTGGATTTGAATGTGATAGTCTGATTGATTGATTGATTGATTGATTCATTCATTCATTCATTCATTCATTCCTTCATTCAACAATGTTTATTGAGCTACCACTCTGTGAGTTATCTGTTTGAAGGACAGCACTTTCTTATTTTTCTTTGGGACCCTTTCTTACATGGACAGGATACTCAAGAGATATTTGCCAACTGACTGACACAGGTTGAAACAAAATGGATTTTTCCCACACTGGTTTCATTCTGAGTTGCAGTGGCAGAATTTATTGCATCTGTAAAACTTCTTTAAGTTTATGAGTTGCTAAGCTTGAGAGATTACAGCTTCCTTTTCCATTCCCGCTGCAATAAATATCTCTTTTTATATTCTCATTTCTATCAAAATCAGATGCTGATGGTTACCTTATGTAAATTCTCTCTGGCTAGGGCGGTGTTGGTTCTATATTTTTTAATAGACTTTCTCATCCTGTGTTCAGCTAGAGCCTTAGGTTGTTAACCTTAAAGTCTCAATGCAGAACCAGGCTCACTGATTTCACCTTTTCAAAATACTAGCATTCCCACTAGTGTGTGTATGTGCATTTGAGAGAGAGGGAGGGAAAGAGAAAGAGAGAGAGACAGAATTATGACTAAAGTTTCAAACTAAAGTTCAACTGTTGAACTTGGACTATTCATGTACTCCCAGTCTTTGGATTAGTCTCGGAATTTAAGAGATAAACAAAAAGCAAACTCTAGGTGGCTGTGATTCAGAGACCCAGGAAACAGAAAGTAACTGAAGGATTAATCTGTATATGGCTGGGAGTAGGGTGTGAGGGTGAGGCCGTAGGCCTGAACAAAAGGAAAATAATATCTCACCAGTTGACAGTAGCTAGATGGACATTCACAAACTAGTCCAGCAACTGAACATGGACACAGAACAAATTGGCTCTACTGTACCTTAGTAGGCATGGGCTTCTTAAAGGTGATTTCAGCTTGCATCCAAACACCCCTTGGGGACTCCAACACAGACCAGATCTTCTCTTGAACTACATGGTTCTCTTCAAAGATGTAAACGGCTAGGGTGTCACTCATTTTTAAAAATCCATAGATGGCATAATGAAAACGCAGACAATACTGTAGGTTTCCTGGTAGGGAGGGCCCATAGAGCCTTCCAATGTAGCCAGGCTGAGATGTGAACTTCGTGTTGGCTAGGAGGTAATACCCTGCAAACAAGATAAAGCATATCAGCAATGCAAAATAATCTAATCTAGATTAGCAAGTGGTAAAAGGTGATTAAAGTAGTAGAACTAGACAGCAAAGACTACCAGCTATGCTTTAAATGATAGAAAGCATTTTCTAATGTCTGTGGCTTAAGTGACAGAAAACATCCATGTGCCTCATTGAAATGAAACCTCATTTAATTCTAAGTAAACCTTACAAACCAGTACAGATTTTCTATAGCACATGCCCAGATTTCAGTCATTAATTAGGATTTACACTTTTCACAAAACAAAAAGGATGAAATCATCTTGGAGATACCAGCTGCTTGGGTCAACCATCTGACTTAGATTGTATATTCCGAGGACTGAACCATAGTAAATGGAAGGCCCAGAGCAGATTTTTTCTTATTATCTTTTAGTGACTATAGAGATGGCAGGATTTCAGGCTGGCCTGGCAGTCTTTGTGGAAGTTTGTGTCTGGGCAGAGTCTACTCCTCTCTTGGTCAAATGTTAAACCTGCCCTTGAAGAGCAGGTTTTTCATCAGATGGATCCTCCCAGGTGCTGAAGATCTGTGTTCTTCCTTTATTCCTTCTAAATAACAAAGAAAAATAAAATCAGGAACCTCCCCTTCCCACCATCCCCATGGTCAATTTAAAATGAGTTCGTGTATCCTGGAAAGCCTGGGCAGAAAAGATAAAAAAACAAAAACAAAACCCACCTTCTTTTTCTCTTTCTTTTTTCTGCTCCTCCTCCTGCCCGTTTTCTTTTGGGTACCTCAGTCTTTGTATACCGTTTAGTTTTACCCAGTTATTTAACTCAAAAGAAGAGAAAGACATGCCAGAGCTCTCTCTCCCGCCATACACCAAGAAGCCATGTGAGGACACATGATAAGTGGCCATCTATAAGCTAGGAAGAGACCCCTCACCACAAACGACCCTGATGGCACCTTGATTTTGAACTCACAGCCTCCAGAACTGTGAGGAAATAATGTCTGTTGTTTAAGCCACCCAGTCTGTGGTATTTTGTTATGGCTGGCTGAGCAGACTATTATGGGTGGCCGTACAACAGCCAGAACAACCTTTTTGAAACCTAAGTTTCATCTGTGTTTTTTTCTGCTTAAAACCTCTCAGTGGCTTCTCATGTCCTCTATAATAAAATTCCAAATGCTTCCTGTGGCCTGCCACACCCAGGATCTATCTCCCTCTCTGACATCATTTTCCTCCATTCTCCTCCTCACCATTCCTCCCCACGGTGCAGCCATACAGACCTTCCTATTCTGTGGTGTGACCAGCTCTTTCCAAATTCAAGGCCTTCACAGATGTTGTTCCCTCTGCCTGGGTCACGCCCACTATCCCAGCTAACGGCAGCTTTCCTCAGAGAAACCTTCCCTGAATGCTAAACCAAAATTAGATTCTTCCCTCTATTCTCTCTCAGAGCTCTCTCTTCATTTCTTTGTACTGTGAAAGAAGGGGATCAGAACATGCCACCCCAAACTATGTCACTTTGGCATTTTGATTATTTTGAGGTAAAGTCACTTGAGAAACAGCAGAGGCAGGAAGGACCCTTTGACCTCCCCTTTTCTATTATACTTAAAAGCAGGTCATAAAATTTCCTACGAACAAAGTGTTCTCCCTGTCCCAGAAAGGGAAGAACATTCTGTCACTAAAGAGTGAGAGTTGACACCAAAATGGATCTGTACAAACAAACCTACTAACATAACCCTCATCTTCCATTAGTTTCCTTCATATATTTCCTAGTCACTTTCCCACAATTTACTGCCCCTGGAAACTTAAGCCCCCTAATCCCCCCCCCCTTTTTTTGTCTTGCTACTTCTCCACAATTTTATTATCCTATGTTTAAAATTGTATTGAAGCTCTCAGGCCTATCTGCTTCTTTGGGTCTTCATTGTTTTATGGAGGCTCCCAAGTACAGGTAAAAATATTAAATAAAATTTGTGGTTTTTTCTTGCTAATCTGTCTTACATCACTTTAATTCTTAGGTCCAAACATGGAACTTAAGAGGGTAGAGGAAAAGTTTTTCCTCCCTGACAGCACTTGCCACAACCTGTGATTATAGGTTTGTTTGTGTATGTATTTGTCTAATGTTTCTCTTGCCCACTGAAAAGATTGTCTGCCAGTGAAGGTGAGATTCACTTCAGATTTGTTCACTATTGTATTCCCCAGGAGTTAGTCCACTTGAATGTTTTATTACTTTGAAAATTGACAAACTGAGAGTATGGTGAGTCTTTTTATCCCTAAACAGCTCCCCGTTTCATCAGTTCACTGCTCCCAGAACTCAAATGGTTCTCTAGAGATGATTTTCCAGTTAATCAGCCCAAGGTCAGAATAGATTCGGTAGGGCCTTTATTTCTACAGGTTAGGCAACCTCTAAGAAAAGAATACAAAATTACAAGCACGAAATTGTGAGGGCTCTTTCAAGGCCTTTCTTGGGGCTGGTACAAGGCAGGGGCCCTGGAACCTAAGCTTCACCAGCTCCATGGTAAACTCACCTCAGTCTCCAGTATATAAATATGTGTTGGATAAATAAATGAGACACTGAACTCCTTGAGATCAAGCTCTTTGCACTTGTCTCCACTGGGTTGGGCTCCACAAAGGCTATCATTAAATTAATAGGTAATACCTACACAAGGAACACTCAGACTCCTGTTTCCAAAAGCTCCTTGTAAATAATATCCATCAAGTGTCCACTCAACATTTTTAAATAGCTTTTCCCCTCCACAATAGATTTTTAAAATTATAGTAAAATATACATGGTATAAAAGTTACCATTTAACCATTTGAATGTGCACAATTCAGCAGCATTTTGAGCATTCACAATGCTGTGCAACCATCACCACTACGTAGTTCCAGATCATTTTCATCACCCAAAGGCAACCCCATACTCATTAAACACTCTTACTCCCTCTGCCACAGCCCCTGGCAACCACTGAAATCTTCTTTTTATCTGTGGGAATATGTCTTTTCTGGAGATTTCATATAAATACAACTCAACAGATTTTTTTTCCTTAAAGGTATTGCATCTAAAGTGAGTTCCTAAATATTTTACAAGGATTTGCCTGTTTAATTAACTAGCAAATAGGTCTGCTAACACAACAACTTGAATTTCAATTTAAAAAAAAATTGTCAAACACAAGATTACTGATTGTCTTTGCTTCTTCACAGTTGCCTTTTTTCTTTAAGTCAGTGTCTTTGCAGGTATGATGTAGGAATGGCCAATAAAGCTTACGACTACCCAAGATATCCCCACATAGACAGATCCCTGATTTACCTAAGCCTGTAGTGTGGTCTCCAGCCCGATACATGTTTGGTTTTACTTTCACTCGGGTCCATCCTGGACCTTCTTTATCTTGGTTAAAGTTGCAGAGATCTTGCTCAAAATTGCAGCTGGCTTCCACGGCACTGAACAGAAGTTCTGAGCAAAGGACAAGCAAAGTTAATGACAATCAGTCCCAAAGATCTCAAAGGACTACATCAACTGGTTGACAGATATTTATATATACACATTTGTGCCAGGGGAGACCGAAGAAGTAAAACACAACTAAATATCTTTACCCAAAGGGCTTGCTGATAGGTTAGCATCAAACCAGCGTTTCAACATGACAGGAAAATTGTTCTTTTCCTTTCTAAAGGGAGGGGAGAAAGGAGCACTGCTCACATTATAAAAATGAAGTAGCCGACTTCAAAAGAAATTTCCTTTCATGACTGTGAACATTTATTCATATACTTCTTCACAATTCGCAATTCATTCATAAAAGTTTTAAAATAAAAAAAGGGAAAAGGAAGATATTTTATGGGACTCAATTTGTCTCTAAGATGAAGATTTTAGATGTTTTACAGAAACAATTTTCCTTTGTTGCTCAACCTTTGTGTCAGAAGCACAGCTGCTGTCTACTTTGCCATCAGTAGTAGGAGCTGATCTGCTTGAAGAAAGTCATCACTCAGTTTAAATCGTGCAGGTCAAAGAGTCACAGATCTGTCATGGGTACTGCTATTGCTTTGACTTCGCCAAGTTCTGGCATTATTTACCCTGTTCTATAAATACCTCACCCCAGATAGCCTGGAGGGAACATAAAAGAGTTCTGCTCTTTAAGAAGACATACAACTGGCCAACAGGTATATAAAAAAGTGTTCAACATCACTAATCAGCAGAGAAATGCAAATTAAAAGTACAACAAGATATCTTAGAATGGCTATTATTAAAAAGACAAAAATTAACAGATGTTGGTGAGGAGGTGAAGAAAAGGGAACTCTTATACAATGTTAGTGAGAATGTAAACTAGTACAGCCACTATGAAAAACAGTGTGGAGATTTCTCAAAAAAAATGAAAATAGAACTACCATTCGATCCAGCAATCCCATTACTGGGAATCTACTCAAAGGAAAAGAAATCCATATACCAAAAAAGATACTGCACTTGAATTGTTGATCTCAGCACTATTAACAGTACCAAAGATAAGGAATCAACCTAAGTGCCCATCAATGGATGACTGGATAAAGAAAATATCATATGTACATACAAACTGGAATACTATTCATCCATAAAAACAATGAAATTATGTCTTTTGCAGCAACATGGTTGGTATTGGAGGTCATTATCTTAAACGAAACAAGTCAGACACAAACACAAATACTGCATGCTCTCACTCATAAGTGGGAACTAAATAATGTGTACACACTGATACAAAGAGTGGAATAATAGACAGTGGAGACTTAGAAGGCTGAGGGAGTAGGAGGGGGCATGGAAGATAAGAAATTACTTAATGGGTACAATGTATGTTACTCCAGGATGGATACCTTAAAATCTTCACTTAACACTATGCAATGTATGCCTGTAACAAAACTGTACTTGCACCACATACATTTATACAAATAAAATACTTCTGCTTTTTTGAGAATAACTTTTAATCCTATCAACAAGTGGCTTGTAAATCACGCTGTTCAGATTGCCCTCTTAGAACAGAGGGGATGTGACTGTAGCAGTTGGGATATATTCGGTGCAGCCAAGTGTGATTCTTCTCTGCATGCTGACACACATGTCTAACAATCCAGGATTATGGAGAGAGGACATGTGTTGAATAACTGGAAAATTATCTCTAGAGAAACATTTGAGCTCTAGGAGCAGTGAGCTGATGAAACAGCTCACTATAAAAACTTACTGTATTCTCAGTTTGTCAATTTCTAAAGCAAGAAAGCATTCAGGTGGGCTGAAGAACTGACCCAGATTAAAGTGGATGAAAGACGCATGACAACCAAGTGCTACCAGGGATGCAAGATTCAATCTTGGTCCAGAAGAACAAATATCTGTAAAGGTTGTTATTGGGGCAATTGGAAACATTGGTGTATGGACTGAAAGTAAGTTGATAATGTTGTATCAGTATTAAATTTCCTGAACTCCATAATTATCCTATAGTTATGCTGAAGAACGTGATTATAAAATACACACTAAAATATTTAATGGTAAAGGGGCATGATGTTTGCAACCTATTCTTAAATGGTAGATAAAGCAAACATGGCAAAATGTTAATTTGTAGAGCTGGGTGAAGAGTATATAGGAGTTATTTGTAGTTTTCCTGCAAATTATGTCCGAGTTTGAAATGATAGAAAATTAAAGAGCTCCAAGAAAATTAAATTTTAAAAAGTAACTGATTAACAACAAATTACCAAAAAAAAAAAAATTAGGTAAAAAGTGTTCCTGTATAACTAGAACCTGATTGTATCTCAGGGGATATGCCCTAGGAAGTGCACCAGGAGCAAATCCAGATGAGCCAGACTGGAGAAGAGGAAATGAAGAGAATTCTCAATGCTCTAAGATGGGTAGATTAGCCCACACCCTGGTCTGCCTGATTCTGTCAGCACCAGGGTATATCTTTAAGCCCTGAAGATAAAGTCTGTGAAAAATGAACAAGATGTTACACAAACAAGGATCCTTTGACATTCTCCCATGGATATTTGAGACCACAGGAAACCCCATTAAAGTATTCACTATTAGTCACCCTCTGCTACTGGGTAATAAAAAAACAAACAAAAATCCCAAATCAACAGATGGCCAGCTAACTCAGGAAATGGGGTGGCACTGCCAAGTGCCATGCACGAAGAGAAGAGGTCAGTTAGTTCCTCATCGGGAATGAATCTTCTCCCTCACAGCCTCCTTTTTTTTTCATTCTTTATCCCAGCTAGAGAGGGTAGAAGAAGGAATGAATCTTAAAGCAGTGCTCTTGGGCAACTGCAAGAGAATCTTAACTCAGTTATTAGATGTGTGGGAGGGGGTGGAAGGTGGCATAAAAACGTGAAAGTTTACAGAAGTTTTATTCATAAACACCAAAACTTGAAAGTAACCAAGTTATGTCCTTCAGTAGGTGAGTGGATACATAAACTGTGGTACATCCAGACAACTAAGTATCACTCAGCGCTTAGAAGAAATGAGCTATCAAGCCATGAAATGATACAGAGTAAACTTAAATACATATTACAAAGTGAAGGAAGCCAGTCTGAAAAGGCTACATACTCTATGATTCCAACTATATAACATTCTTGAACAGGCAAAACTATGGGGACAGTAAAAAGAACAGTAACTGCCACAGGTTGGGGGGAAGGAGAGGTGAATAGGCAAAACAGAGTTTTTTGTTTGTCTTTTGTTTTTGAGACAGGGTCCCACTTTGTGGCCCAGGCTGGAGTGCAGTGGTGCAATCTTGGCTCATGGTAGCCTCTACCTCCTGGATTCAACCTATCCTCCTTCTTTAGCCTCCTAAGAAGCTGAGACCATAGGCATGCACCACCATGCCTGGCTAATTTTTGTATTTTTTGTAGAGACAGGGTTTCACTATGTTGCCCAGGCTGGTCTCCAACTCCTGGACTCAAGCAATCCAACCTCCTTTGCCTCCCAAAGTGCTGGGATTACAGGTGTGCACCAGCATGCCTGGCCTGAATATAGAGGGGGTTTTTAGGGCAATGAAAATATTCTGTATGATGCTACAATGGTGGATACATATCATTATACATTTGTCTAAATCCATAGAGTATACAATACCATGAGTGAACCTTAATGTAAACTGTGGACTCTGGGGGACAGTAATGTATATGAAGACAAGGGGACTATGAGAGACCTCTGTACCTTCCTCTCAATTTTGCTGTGAACCTAGAACTACACTAAAAAAAAATGCCTATCAAAAAAAATTAAAAGTAAGCAACAATCACTTCTCTCCATGGTGATAGACTGAGTCATACAGAAAATATTTTTCTGATGATGTGATTATAATATTTTGCTAATGAATAGATTTGAAATGGATTTTCCTGGGGTCTTGAGGAGGTCTGATTAAAAAAAAAAAAAATCTCGAAAGCCTAACTCAGGGGCTAAATCTTTTTCACCTAGAGTGCTGCTTCTGCTGTGAGACAGTGTCTGATTCCTGAGGATGGGGCCAGAGGTCTGTTTGTGACCTGAATGGGTGCAGAGCCTTTGCTTCAAGCTTGTTTCAGAGGTGTTAGTAAAGGGCAGATCACAAGTTGAGCTGCTGGGAAGTGTAATGATGTATTTGAAGCATAGGGAGGAATCAGAGGCAGTTGGAAGCCTCTGAGCATCTGTTGGTGATCAAGAAAAAAAGAACTAAAGCCCCCTTAAGCAACTTACCAAAAAGCATCATAATGTAATCTTTAATTACTTGCTTTCTGACATTTGAACTTTTTAGAAATGAGAAGCTTTGAAGATAATCTAATTAGCAGGAATGTGTTGCAGTTTGAGAGTAGTTGGGAACATTTCTCATCCTTTCCTCTGCTCCATGGAGTTCATGGAGAGAAACTCACCATCAACCCCACAGATCTAAAAGGCTCATCAGCCCCTAGAGTGCTAAAAGATAGATACTGGGGGCATTGTGTTCTCTACACTGCCAACCTTGCAGGGTAGTTTTACTTCAGCATGTGCCCGCCCAAGAGCAGGCTGAGACAGCTCAAAGCTGGCTTGGGTAGGAGAGGCAATGGGACCTGGCACCACACTGAAGACCTATGGGGAAACAAGGGCCAGACTCAGTGACTAGGCTGTGGAGACCCTTGGGGGCATTTAAGATAAGAAAGGCTGGGGCAACCTTAGCTGTAGCCTAGGCAGCAACTGGGCCTGGGTTTCCAAATAGACAAGAGGTCGGGGCAGTGTGTTGTCAGTGAATGGCCGGTATTGGGATTTAGGTAGTGATTCTCTGAGAGGCGTACCCATGAGTGTTAGGATCTACCCAGTACCTGGCCTGGGGTGGGGTGGATCCAAGCCCAGAAAGGAGGTTGGGTCTGCATATGGCAGAGCAGTAGAGCTCTCAGTTTGAGGCTGGGCCTTATGGCAGGATTCCTAGAAGTGAATGGGATCACCTCTTAGGCATTCAAAGATTTACAGACCAAAAGGAAGGCTTGCTCCCATCTTCTAAAATTTGGGACAAATGTGGTTGTGGAGGGGGACAGTGGGGGGGCAAAGGGATGGAGAGGAAGTGGGGGGTGGTCTCACTGTCCTCTGGAAGCACTGGGGAGGGGGGCAGTTCATTGGAGGGCCACATGACATTGCTGTTGAGCATCTGTGACTATGAGATGGGTCTCAGGTCCACTAGATTGGATTAACTCTAAACCCAACCAGATGGTGGGAACAAGATGATTCGTATGTTGAAATGATTCCTGTCTCAGCCTATTAGGGAGATGAGGGAAGAAAATGCTAGATCCAGCTGGGAAAAGTAGAGACAAGAAGTCTGGAGTTAACCAAGATAAGGGAAAAATGTTGGCACCTGTTATGAAACAGAAGGGCATAAACTATTTGTGAAATGTAAGATGAAGTATGAAAACTAAGAGGCTTAGCTTCTAAAGACTCAATCTGGCCCACAGCTGCTCAATGAAAGACATAAAGCAGGCTCCAGCTGACACAATCATCAAGCAAGTACCCTTTGCTGGTTCTCTTTAGTTGCAATCTGACCCACTGTTCTCCAGGGATGGGTGGGCATGTTTTGAAAATAAAGTAAATAATATTGTCTCATGATGAAGCATTTGCTGTGTATCATACTCTGTGCTAAGGCCTTCACAGACATTAACTCATTAACCTTCCCAACAACTCTGTGAAACAGATTCTTCCATCTTTACTATAGATGTGGAAATAGAGTCTCAAAGAAGTTAAGTAACATGACCCGTTCCACATAGCTTGGAAGTGGCAGAATAGGGACGTGAATCCACATTCCTGGTGGATTAAGCATAACACTACAATGATGCAATTAAACCATTTAAAGCCAAACTGGCTTAGTGGGAAGTTCTGAAGATGAGTATGGAGCCTTGGTTAACCTAACTGTGTAAGAACTCATATATGTGGAAGTTCCTGCACAGAAGGAGTCTGTACTTTGCAGACTGAGGGGTCAACAGCCCTCTTAACACATGGTCCTTGTTTCACTGGATGCTTTCTTTTCCTTTCACCAGACACACCACCTGTGTAGTAGGAAAGAGCTCACACAAATTCTCTTTTTTTTCAAAAGGAGGAGCATTTCTGAACATTACTTCTGGGTGATTCAGTTGGTTCTGTTACCTCCAGCTGCCTCTTCACCCACCCTCTGCCCAGTGCAGATAATAGATAAACACCTCTTCTCCCATAGACAAAACAAGGCAATATAAATTTCAGTGTCACTGCCTAGTGATAGAAAAAAGACCTTGTCTAAAAATAATGATAAAGAGGTTGTGAAATTACTATGAATGTAATTGGAATATTAACTTATAGGATTAGAGAGGAATCAAATGTAGAGAAGTAAAACAATGTTGGTTTCTGTGTTATATCAAATTGAGAGACTCTTTTAATCTTTGATTATTGTTTGGATTAAATCATTAAAAAGTATGTAAATCTAGTCTGGTTCTATCAGTTTTACAACCTTTTAAAAATTAGAATTAGGAAAACCAGTAGTCAATTTCAGCAGATTAGTAGATTTCTGTTTAGTTTTGGAGTAACAGTTTAGCTCAAGTCGAAAATATTTTTCCATGTAAACTGTGGCTCACACCTGTAATGCCAGCACTTTGGGAGGCCAAGGTGGGAGAATCCCTTGAGCTCAGGAGTTCAAGACCAGCCTGGACAACATAGTGAGAGCTCATCTCTACTAAAATAAACAAACAAAAAACTAGCCAGTCCCAGCTGCTCAGAAGGCTGAGATAGGAAGATCACTTGAGCCCAGGAGTTTGAGGCTGTAGTGAGTTGTGACTGCACCACTGCACTCTAGCCTGAGTGACACAGCGAGACCCCCAGTTCCCCTTCCCCTCCCCCCCAAAAAATTTCTTAGTCCCCTGACTTGTAGAATGTATCCAAAATCATATTAATTACGAACCAACTCTATCTTAAGTGAAAGACCTCAAACGCCAAGTTCATAAATTACTTTCCATGCTACATAACCCAGAATAAGGGCTCATTAATAAGGCGGGGTGACCATAATGTCTCCCTTGGTCTCTCAAGGAAACAAATTCACTAAACAGTAAGGTCAATTTTATATATCTGGGTTATCATTATTATTATCCTTCTTATTATAAAACATTTGCTTTCTAATTCACTTTGAATCAATTTGCTTACCTATTTTTCTACAGAGTAAAAATAATTCTCTCATTTTAAACATCAAATTTATGAAATTGCAAAACTGATCATGATAAAATAATTTGAGGGTTCTTCTTGGAAGTGGAAAGTAATTTAATCAAGAGCACATGCTATTTAGCTAAAACTATCTAGAGATGTCTACCAAATACTAATATCTTTAAACATAAGGACATTTATAAATTTTGGATACATACTGTTGGAAAGCGTTTTTAAAATATAGTATTCTATTCAGTAGATTGTGAGAGCTTTGTCCATCTACCCAGCTATGCATTTATGGGCCCAAGATATCCTCTAAAGAGAAAAATGGAGTGAGAATAAGTTAGTATTATTTAATTTTCTTTTCCTGGGAAGGAAAGATGAAAGCTTCCTAAGATAGGACAACTGGCTGATGGTGTCAGAAACATTAGACTCCCTCTGGGAGGGGGAAAAAAGAGTAATATTCCAGAAAAAATGACCTTTAAACCGTTTTTTAAGGATGAGAGAAGGGGAAAGATATGAAAATTAAAAGCAATTAAAACAAGTTCTAACCACAAACATCTATTGAAACAGGAACATCCCAAAATGCAGTGACAGATAGAGAATGCTCACCTGTCTGATTCTGGCAATGAACAGGAGAGAACGAAATATCATCCAGGGCAACATAGCCTCCTTTGGGACCATTGAAAGCAACTTCAAAAATAACCTGCAGAGGAAAATGGCATGCTGTCACATGTTCACATATTTTCAGTTTGGCTTAAGTGCTCTTAATGATTTCAAATGACATGTCAATCAAACCAGATGAAGCCAAGTTACAAGGACTCATGGAATCAGATTTCCAAATATGAGTTTGGGCAGCACCCTCCTCAACTTACAGTCTCTTTTTGGGAGAATGAAACTGCTATGATCTGAGTGTCTGTGGGACACTCACAAATTCTCAAAAGTCATACATTGAAATATGAACCCCCCAAGGGAATGGTAATAGAAGATGGGGCTTTTGGGGAGGTCATTAGGTTTTGGAATGGGATTGGTGCCCTTACTAGTGTGCCCCTTCTGGAATTTGAGGGCACAATGAGTAGGTGCCATATGGACCAGGAAACAGGCCCTCACCCGACGCCAGATCTGCCAACACTTTGATCTGGAACTTCTCAGACTTCAGAACTATAAGAAATATATTTCTGTTGTTTATGAATTACCTAGGTTATGGTATTATGTTATAGCAGCCTGAGTGGACCAAGACAGAGTCTTTAAAGTTGCCTTTTATTGGTGGATATGCCTTTCTTCCTTGAGTGTCAGCTGAAGTGCCTATGTCATTTCTGCTAGAACTACAGAACTAATTAGCATTATGAATTTCAATTAAAGGAAAAATCGGCTAAGAAAGCAGGCCAGGTTTTTTTGTTTGTTTGTTTGTTTGTTTGTTTGTTTGTTTTTACCTCCCTGCCACCACTCAGGAGCAAACACCCTCTGAGTTCCTTTCCTTCTTCCTATATGAACTCTACATCAAGGGCTGGACAAAGATGCAACAGTCAGAGGTGAGAACCCCGATCTCAGCATGTCCAGGTATGTTCCAATGGTTAGAAAGAACATGGACCAATGACTTCAACCCTTTTAGCTTTGCTTTCTTCTCTACCAGCAACTTTAACTGTGAGCTCAGTCGACCACCTTCTGCCTGTAACCACGGGGGATCAGATGTCAGCACAGCCTTCACCTGTGCTGGAAAAGCCACCCAGGTGTGCAGTCCTCTTGTGTAAGTTAATAACCTGAGAAGACGCAGCACAGAACAGGGCTTGAAACTTCAGTGCCTACAAAAGCCAGGCAGGTAGTGGAAATGCAGAAGTGGGCTGGGTATGGTGCGGCCTCTTGTGAAATAGAGACAGAAACCCCTGTCTAAAAGGGCAACTGTCACTCAGCTTCATCAATTGCTATTATGTGGGAAGTCAGACCTGTTATGGGTTGAACTGTGTGCCCCTGCATCCCTCACACACAATTCCTGTGCTGAAGTGCCAACCTCTAGTATCTCAGTATGTGACCTTATTTGGGAATAGGGTCACCGCAAATGTAATTAGTTAAGATGAGGTCATGCTGAAGTAGAGTGAGCCTCTAATTTAAACGACTGGTGTCCTTATAAAAAGGAGAAATTTGGATGCAGACACACACACACACACACACACACACACACACACACACACACACAGAATGCCATGTGAAAATGAAGGCAGAGAGCTACAAGCCAAGGAATGCCAAAGATTGCCAGCACACCACCAGAAACGGGAGAGAGGCAAAGGACAGATTCTCTCTCACGGCCCTCAGGAGGAACAAGCCCTGCCAACACCTTGATCATGAACTTGTGGCCTCCAGAATGATGACATACAAAATTTCTGTTTTTTTAAGCCACCTCTTTTGTGCTACTTTGTTATGGGCAGCCCTAGCAAACAAATACGAGGCCTAACGTCTCTGTATCTAGCAAATTATCAAGAGGATCTGAATCTAGATTTTATTTGAAATCTTTGAGTTTGTCAACGCTGACAATTAATTCAAAAATTAAAACAAAAACAAAATGAAAAACCCCACTCCACAGCCAGACAGATCACCACTGTGGACTAGATTTGACCTCTAGGCTTCTAGTTTGCAGCTTCTTCTGAATAAATGGTTTCTTGGAGGCAGACAGACAGACCAGAGTTCAGATCCCATTTTCATCACTTATTAGCTAGGTGGGCCTGGCTTTATCACTGTATTAGTCTGTTTTCACACGGCTGATAAAGACATACCAAGACTGGTTAATTTACCCAGGAAAAAGGGTTTAATGGACTTACAGTTCCACGTGGCTGGGGAGGCCTCACAATCATGGCAGAAGGCAAAGAGGAGCAAGTCACATCTTATGTGGATGGAAGCAGGCACAGAGAAGAGAATAGAGCTTGTGCAGGGAAACTCATCCTTATAAAACTAACAGATCTTGTGAGACTTATTCACTATCACTAGAAAGGCATGGGAAGGACCTGCCCCCATGATTCAATTACCTCCCACTGGGTCCCTCCCACAACACGTGGGAATTCAAGGTGAGATTTGGGTGGGGACACAGCCAAACCACATCAACCACTTAACCTCCCAGGGTCTCAGTTTTCTTATCTATAAAACACCTGTCTTGTAAGACTGTTGAGGAGATTAAATGAGATAATGTCTACAAATATCCAACCACAGTGTCAGGCACATAACAAGCTCTGAACTAATTTTCTATCTTTTTCCGAAGGTTGGTTGGCCTCAGTGGCTCACGCCTGTAATCCCAGCACTTTGGGAGGCTGAGGTGGGTGGATCACTTAAGCTCAGGAGCTTGAGACCAGCCTGGGCAACATGGTGGAACCTCATCTTTACAAAAAATACAAAAATTAGCTGCGTGTGGTGGCACACGCCTGTAGTTCCAACTACTTGGGAGGCTGAGAGGATTGCTTGAACCTGGGAGACAGAGGTTGCAGTGAGCCAAGATCACTCCACTGCACTCCAGCCTGGGTGACAGAGTGAGACCCTGTTTCAAAAATAATAATTTTTTTTTTCCTGCAGGTTGACTCCCTCTTGAACTACTATTCAGGTTCCAGCCTAGTTAGCCACCAATTAGCTTGAACAGGCCCATTCTTCTCCCAGCCCTCAGTTTCTTCATTTTTTGAAATGAAAAAGAGTTTGGACAAAATAGTTCTTAAAGTACCTTTCACCTCAACAGTAATGTTCCCACAGGGACCTGGTGCCTAAACTCTCCAAAATCCAAGGGGAACCCTAGAAATTTGTCTTTGCCAAGGGGGAAGGGCTGTGAATGAAGGAAAAGATGTGGACTTATGAGAAGGGGCAAATTAAGTTTACAAACTTAACACAGGTCCATGACATTTAGCTCTCAAGGCACTAGCTGGTAAAGTGAATGACAAAATTTATGCAGAGCCGGTGGGGTAAGAATGCTATTCCTGATCAGCGTTTGCTAATCACAGCCTCTGTGCCAATGTGTTCTCTTGTTCAGACAGTCTCCAGTGTTTGTTTTCCTTCTCAAAATTCACTTGAGAATGTGATGACATTAAACTCACTGATTTCTTCAGGACAACTTTCTTTTCCTGATGAGTGAGAGCAAATAACACCAGTGAATAGTTCAGATTGGTAGAGCAAAATCACATGTGTTGACCCAAAGGATGTGTATTGAGGTTTAGTCGTGTCCAGAGTTGTAACCTTCCAAGTATTGATTTTTAAAAATTCAGCAAAGTTTGATTCAGACAAATGTTGCCCGAGGAGCTTATGGTTGGATGAAAGGAGTTGGTAAAGAGAACACTGTCAGTGTGTGGGGGGGACTCATCTGACTTTGATAGGAAACTTTTGAAGCAGTACATGCATTTCTTTTCCTCCTCATAACCCAAACTCACAGAAAATTTTCCACTGAGCTGCAAGAACAAATCAAGACCTGGTTGGACTTTGGGATAGGAAATAGCACACATTCTGCAAAAGACACTGTGCTCTCTCTAGAGTGTTTTTTTTCGGGGGGAAGTAGGGGAGGTAAATAGGAAAGGGGTGTGGGGAGAGGCAGGCACGCATTCAGTAGATGAAACACATCAGAAACTAAGACCCAACCCTGTTCTCTGCAGCCCTACATCAGGCTAGCAGATGGCACCACCGAAACCCATCCAGAGGAATAATCTGCTTCTCTGGCACTTTAAAGGGAACTGGAGAAGATATTGCAAGATGCACAAAGTGAAAAGTGAGGGACATTAATAACTTGGGGTAACCGAGACTCTACTTATAGCTCCAAATCTTTATGGCAATCTTATAGCAACCATATTGCTGCACCCACTGATTCTAGGGGTGCCATGGGGTCCTCAGACAGAGCTGGGCCTCCTTCCTCAGCTTTGGGTCGGATTTTAGTCCATGAACTTAGTTACTAAGTTCTCTGGCATTCACCAGCTGTGTGACCTAGAAAAAAATGTCCAATTTCTTGGACACTCTGTTTTCTCTCTTCTTGTCTGTAAATACGGAGATAATTTTATCTACTTGGCCGGATAGTCAGTACTGAAAGTGCTCGTAGCTTCTGAAATACATGCATAGATACAGACATGTATCAATGTATGTGCTTAGAAAAAGGTCTAAAAGATAGTAAACCTTTAATGTTAGTAGTCCTCCCCTTTGTGAAGTTGGCTGAGGGCATTTTAATTCATTTCATGTCTCTGAATTTTCTAATTCTTCTGCATTGAACATATCACTTACATAACTGGAGAAAGTTTTAAAATGAAGGCATCAAGACTTGTTTCAAACTAGGGCCATAATAGCAAGTTTATTTCTGATTTTACAACATTATTTATGTTGCAAGAAAAGAAATGAGTCACTTTTTTTTTTTTTTTTTAAGAAAAACAGTTCACTCAAGTAAGGAAAACCTTCAAAACTGCTCTCAGGAAAGGTAACTCCAGACTGAGTTTTACTTGTAGGGTTCTGATCTCCTCGTTTGAACCCTCTGTGACCACAGTGCAAGCTTCAGAAGGAGAGGGTCGCCAAGAAGTCCAGTTGGTTGACTGGCTTTTGCCGTATTTTTTCTCATAAAAATGACTCTTGTTAGGAAATGAAGGTAATAAAGGAGGCAGGCAAAGGGGATGCAGAGGAAGGGAGAGCAGGAGAGGGGCTGAGGATGAGAAAGAGTATGGTTCAGGCACAGCAGAAAAGACAGACTGAGTGTGAGACTCCACAGCCTCTCCATCTCCAGCTCTGTGTGTGGGTGGCACATCTGCACAGCACCCACCCTGGCACAGCTGGTGCATACCAGTACACCTACCTCCATGGGGTAAGGAGCATTGAACTCGACCTCTGCAAGATTCCAGGCAGCATTCCCTGGCCTATCTGCTTTCCAGATTTCCTCGTAAAGGCCAGCCGCATCCCGAGTGTAAAGGGAAAAGACATTGTCATTTCCCTGCTGGATCTGGTAATAAAATGACAGGCAGCCAGCCATGGGGGCCGTGGTCAACGGGGAGATGAGCTGTGCCACCTCCTGGAAGTGCTTCACATAAACCGAATCCACGTACATGTAGTGGCCTGAAAGTCAGAGAGACAGAGCACAGCGTAAGAGTTGGGGGTGGGGAGGGGAAGAGGTTCAGGTAAAATGGTGTGATTCTGCATTCAAAATAATCCAGCAGGAATGGTGAGGAGGAAGTGGATGAGGTTTGGCCATGAGTGGATGGAGAAATGTTGCAGCTGAGAGATGGGTCCATGGGGTTCACTGCACTCTGCTAAATACAGGATGAGACCATTCCTTTTACTTTCCTTACTTTTGATTCAAGTAAAATATACATAGAGAAAAGTAGATGTGTCATCTATCAAGTGCTTAAATTTTCACAAGCTGAATACACCCATGGAAAGAAATAGAACATTACCCTAGAAGCCACTCCCTCGCAATCCTTATTTGAGTTATAAGACTCTGAAGAGGACACAAAACTTACCATCTATTCTTAAAAGGGCATGGAGAGACCCTCCTGCACATGTTTACAATTAATGCAAGATGTCACCATATGTTTTGAGTGAAACTAAGATTTTGAATTCCAACTATACGGCAATGTGTGTATTGTTAATAGCATGCAAGTCAATCGACACTGAAAATCGGAGGAGTGAATATGTGGTATCACTCTTGGCAGGTCTTTGTGGGCTCTGGACCCAGGGGCTGGCCTCCGTTAGGGGCATCTTGGTGAAACACAGAAACCATGTGGCAGAATGGAGACAGCCTCGACTTAGCATTGAAGAGAACTGAGGTTGAATCCTGCTCCACTTCTTACTAGCCCTGTGACCTTGAACAAATTTCTGCATATGTCTGGGTCTCAATTTCCGGATCTCTAGAATGACAATCAAATACTTTCCTCATAGAGTCAATGAATATTACATGGAGTCATGTATGTAAAGTGTTTAGCGTGCCTGGTACATTGTAGCTGCCTAACAATTACAATGCCATTCACAATTCTAGAACCATGCTTGCCCTACAGCCTGTTCTGTATAAAGGGTAAGCTATCGTTGTTAGCAATTTTGTATGAATTTATTTGAGTGATGACAGAGAAGTGCTATGCAATGCAGCTTCAACAGAGTGCCCTTTCTATTTACAAGCTCAGAACAATTACAGCTTAATATCTTCATTTCCATGACATAATCTCTTGTTAATAAGAATTCCTGGCCAGGTGCAGTGACTCATGCCTTAATCCCAACACTTTGGGAGGCTGAGACGGGAGCATTGCTTGAGGCCAGGAACTTGAGACCAGCCTGGGGAACATAGTGAGATCCCTGTCTCTACAGAAAAAACTTTCTTAAAATTAGCTGGGCATGGTAGCATGCACCTCTGGTCTTAGCTATTAGGGAGGCTGAATCAGGAGAATCACTTGAGCCCATGAGTTCAAGGTTACAGTAAGCTGTGATCACAGCACCGTACTCCAGCCTGGGTGATAAGTGAGACCCTGTCTCCAAAAAATAAAATAAAATAAGGAAAGAATACCTTTTCTCCATTATGAAGAGCAGAAAAAAATATTAGAAGGAGCATATGCATTTATACACTGGACGTTTAGTTTGTATCTAGCACATAGCCCGGTATGTGGTGGGCCCTCAACAAGTAGTTATTTAATGTACAGACGTGGTCTCAGAAAGGTCCTCATCTCAACATGGCAGAGGGGAAAAATGGATAGGTCAAAGGTCACTTTCTCCTGATGGCAAGTTATTCAGTACCCTGAATCCCATGAATAATCTTATTTGAATATAATTTACCTTACCGTCTTGCCAAACCACACAACAGTGAATAAACAGAGATTACGAACTCAAATTCTCAGAGGAGGCAGCCAGATTAAGTGTATGAACGAAGTTGATTGAGTCAGGGAGAAAATAGAGAGTGGTAAATTAGTAGCTAGCATGTGAAATCTTATTTTTCCCCACATTGAGAAACAGAAACCAAGCTTGTCTGGAAAAATAAAAACATCTGATAATACTGGGCCCACATTCTTATGCAGCAATAACCGGCTTGGGGTGAGAAACCTGGCCCCTCACCCCTGTGTTCTCCAGCCTTCCTGAGAGAGCAGGGCCTACCCAGTGGATGCCCGGCATCCAGCCCCGTGCTGCAGGCTTTCCCCATCCTAGTCTGGAATTCAGGTTTTCATGGCAAATCTATCCATTTTTAAGGGATGCTTCCTGTGTGGTTTGCTAGGGCAGCTGTCACAAAATACTGCAAAATGGGAGGCTTCAGCAACACACATGTATTGCTTCACAGCTCTGGAGTCCAGAAGTCAAGGATCAAGGTGTCAGCAGGGGTTGTTCCTTCTCAGGGCCGTGAGGGAAGGATTGGTCCTGGGTCTCTCTCCAAGCTTCTGGTGGTGTGCTGGCAATCTTTGGCATTCCTTGGCTTGAAGGTCTCTGCCTTTATCTTTACATGGCATTCTCCCCGTGTACATCTCTCTCTGTGCCCAAAGTTCCCCTTTTAAAAAGGACAGCGGTCATATTGGATTGGAGGCCCACCCTACTCCAGCATGACCTCATCTTAACTAATGACATCTGCACCCATCTGTGTCCAAGCAAGGTCACATTCTAAGTCTTGGGGGTTAGGACTTCAACATTTGAATTTTGAGTGTGCACAATTCAATGCCTAACACTCCCTACCATATTTTTTTAAACTTCGTATGTGCCAAATAAACATATCTACAGGTTGGAAACCACTGTAGGCTCCGCTTGGCCACCTCTGGGGAGGAATTTTAAAGGAAGAATCAGAATGTCAGACTGGACAGAATCAAAGAACCTCTGACATGGAGGCAAGGTCACTCCTCCGTATCCCAAGCTTGAAAACCCTCTAAAGCACTCCTGGTGGCCAGCAAGCCTTGATGAGAACATTCTAGTGGTGGAGAATGCCTATGACCAATTAGCCTCTGTAATCTGCTTCTGTTCTCTAAGAACTCACGTGAGTATCCAAGGCAGAGATGAAATCTTCATTGCCCTTTGTAACATGACTTACCAATGAAACAGAATCTTTTTGTGAGATATGAGCAGGGAGAACTGAGTGGAGGGGAGCTATAATTCTTTGTATTATAATGTGCATACATTATAATACTTTGCTTCCTGGATACCTAATTGCAGGGGCCACAGAGATCCTCTTTAAGAGAACTTGCTGAAGAAACCATCAGTGACTGGGTCTCCAGCCACCTCACCTTTGGACCTGCAGGAGAGTGTACCAAGACGCCACTCTGGGCTGCTCCCAGCTCCCTGCTCCAGAGTGACCAAGCATAGCAGAGGGGCAGGCCATTCTGTCTGCCATGGGGGCCTTCGGCAGCTCCCATTGGCCCAGGTTCTCCTCTTCCTCAGGGGTCAGGTTTGCATCCTGAGCTGAAAGTTTTCCCTACCCAGGGCATCTTTATGACTTTTGTGGGCCCCAGGCCCTTTTGCTGTGGTGGGCCCATTCCTCCATTAAAAAAAAAAAAAAAAAAAAAAAAAAAACCCTTAACATTTTGGTTTACTACTGCATTGGCATAAAGAGGTATATGATGTAGACTAGAAATTATTATATTCATTTTACCCTTCCAATTTTAAAATAAAATTAAAATATTGTCATGGACCCCAAAAATGCCATGACTCCTAGGCACTATGGCTGCCGTGCCCAATAAGGACGTTGGGCCTGTCCCCAGCTAGTCTGGCTCCTTCCTCCTCAGAGCCTTCACAGCCATCTCTCCCAGGAAATCTCTTTCCCACCTAGTCCCAGCTTAGTGTCTGCTTCCATAGCCAGTCTTGTTGTAAATTCACCTTCCTTGCAGATGACAGACATCTGAGAGTTGTCTTTAAAGGATAGTAACTCACCTGCTCTGTGGACAATATTTTGTGCATTTGCAGTCAAAGTGCCTCACTAACAACCTGTGCTCAGGATGCTAGTCCAAGTGAACCACAATCACATTTCTGATCCAAAAAGCATCCAGCAAACATAACACGATCTGCCCAAAGTGAGTCAGAGAGGCTGCTGGGAACAAGACCAAGACTGCTGACTCCAAGTCTCATTCGGAACCACTAGACTAGACCACAGGCCCTTGCCCCCATTTTCTTTCCATCATTCATTTTTTGCCGAATTGGGTTCTATTTACTGACAATTTGAGCAATGTTAAGCTTCTCATTAGGGAACAAAAGGTAACTCATCATGAGTTTGTTATCTCAGTTGAACTGGTCGGGGTGATTCAGAAATTGTCATTCAGGTGTCTGCCCCAGGAGAAGAGGCTGGAGGAATGACAGCCAAACCAGGCAGAGTGTGTCATCAGATACAATCTGTTCTGAGGAAGAAGAGTCAATGGGTAGGTGGCTGCAGGTGCCATAGTATTCTCCTTTCTAAAAACAATGAAGGTAGCCTGGAGTTCTTGGGAAATTTTGTCCAGTGCCTGATATTAGGAGAATTTTCCTGCCTAGTTCAATGAGCGCAACGCTCCTATCTGGCATAGGGTTCTAGAGCTTCCAGAACCTCTGGAAAAGGCCTTTTTTTTTTTGTCGGATATTTAAGATTCGAGTAGGATGAAACTAGGTGTAGATGGACTTTAAGTAGACAGAATCCTTTAATCTGCCAAATCAGTGGAGACCTTGCAGGCCACGGAGATTTTTTTTTTTTTTTTGAGACGGAGTCTCGCTCTGTCGCCCGGGCTGGAGTGCAGTGGCGGGATCTCAGCTCACTGCAAGCTCCGCCTCCCGGGTTCACGCCATTCTCCTGCCTCAGCCTCCCGAGTAGCTGGGACTACAGGCGCCCGCCACCTCGCCCGGCTAGTTTTTTGTATTTTTTAGTAGAGACGGGGTTTCACAGTGTTAGCCAGGATGGTCTCGATCTCCTGACCTCATGATCCGCCCGTCTCGGCCTCCCAAAGTGCTGGGATTACAGGCTTGAGCCACGGCGCCCGGCCGAGACTTTTAAAGTATTAAAACTTGAACTGAAAATGAAAGAGGTTATATGCGGGGAATGGGTTCCCCCATAAGATTAAGAATTGAGAAGCTTATTACCCCTCCTCTACAGTATGTGCTGCTTTGCCATACACAGAGTGAAAATCAATCTATTATTACCTAATTCTGGATTATACACAAAGAGCCTGAGGTTTCTAGGCGAAAAACTTTTCAAATTCAGCTGAAAGAAAGATCACAATTCTCAGTCATGCCGCCAGTGCTCAGGCCTCTTCTGGGATGGAGCCTGAGGTGCTGGTGTATGCACACTTCCTCCTGAAGAGGCTGTCCGTTCCTTTCTTGCAGCAGCCTTCTGTATTAGCTGAACTTTTCATGTGGAACCAGTGGCCCCTGGTAGTCAGCCATTTCCCCTTGCATTAGGGAAAGAACTTTAAAGGTGGTTTCTGAATGTTTATTTTCAAGCAGTCTGGCTCACCAGCATTCCCCCAAGACTGCCCTTGGCTTGGCCGTGGTGCCAGAGGCATCCTCTGACTCAGCTGTGATGCGGTCCTGTTGGCCACATTTGCACTCCAATTGTGTTGTCTGCTCCAGTGTTGCTGCTTGTCTGGACAAGCTGTCTCCCCAGTAGGGCAGACAACCTGGTCTGAAGAGATGTATGCCAGAGGGAAATACCCCTGGTCTGCTGCCATGGTGAGCAGATGGCACCCAAAGAGAATGAGTTACAATGCATGTTTTTCCACCCAATGAGTCTGACAGTTATCTTCATGAGCCTTTAGTTGTAAGGGTTTTGGTGGCCCTTACCATGATAAAGTCAGACTCTAGTCTTTTTATACAGCTTTCAAGGATGATGTAAACATGAATGAATATTACGTGAGACTTCTCGTATCTGTGCTAAGACTTCAAAGCCCCAAACAATTAAGTGACAACAACCTCTATTTTCTGAAGAGTGGTGCTAGACCGTCAATATGCTAAGTGGCAACCCCTGGCACCTACCCCAGCTCTACCAGTATTAGCCTGTCTCTCCCTTCTAGCCTGTGCATATGAGAAGGCTCGAGATGAATCAGAGAGATTGGAGATGGGGTTTCTATAAAGAGCGTTGTCACGGAACTGCCCTGCTGTGTGTTTCCTTTCGACCTCTCCAGGGAAGGCAAGGGGATTGCTTCCCCTTTCTTACCTTGATCTAAAGGAGGGGCCTTAAGGGAACCACTCATGGAAGAGATAGAGGAAGGAAACTGCCATCTAACCTCATCCCCTCCCCTATGTGCAGACATTTCTGAGCTCTGCAATTGCTCTGAACCTTGAGATGAAGGGGGTCAGAGTTCTTAAGAAAGCTTGATCAGTGATACTGGAGTGTGTATGTGATGCAGAGATGGAGCCTGGCACTGGTGCCTACCTCTAAAGGCAAGAAGCTGACCCTAGGGACCTGTGGGGGAAGAGTGGAGAAAAAGGAGTTTGCTGCCAGTGAACTGCACTTCCAGAGTTTGAGGGGGCAATTTAGAAGGCAGCTGGGCTACAGTACCTTAAAAGAACTCTTCTCAAGAGAACTGCCTGCCAGTGCAGCAATTCCATTAGAAGGGAGCTGGTGGGGCATACCATGACTTATAGGAGCTAAGAAGGATTCATAGATGGTCAGCCAGAGAGTTGCTCATCCCTGTCTGGCAACACTAAAGTGGGATCCCCCATTGGCCATGACAGGAATGCCAGAATTTGGCTATGTGCTGTATGAAGGGCATCACCTCTAGATTAAATAGCAACAGTCAAGTGAAACTTTTGTCCCTGGCCTTTGCCTTTCTGTTCCATCCCCACCCCGCCTATTGCCTCCCGACCCTGAAGCAGCCAGAAGCCAGTAAGAGGGAGAAGAGGTAGGGAAGAAAAAGGTGAAGTATGAAGAGACAAAGCACAAACCTTTCTCTCTACAGCTGTTGTGTGGCCCAGTCTGTGGGAAGATCTAAACTAGATGAGACATCGCAGTTGTGACTTGACTGAACCTAATCCTTGAAAGTGAAGATGTTTGTTAATACCTGAAAGTAACTGGAAAGCCACAGTAAGTCATCCAAGGGTAGAGAAAGGAAATTCAGCAGACCTTGCACAAAGAAAATGGTAAGAAAATTAAGAAAGCTGCTTCCCTACCGAATGCTTACACCAAGTGCTTACTTACACCAGGCACCAAATGGATCAATGCAGAGAGTAAATAAATAGGTCCTGTTAAGACGACCCTTGCTCATTCCAAACTGAAATGAGTAGAGTGTCATGATCATGGAGAGATGATCCATCCATCTCATGATGTTTGATGGAATAAAATAACTCTAACCTTATTTTAGATTTTGAAACCTTGTCCAGCTTCTTCCAGAGTAGCACAACAAGCAGGCTTGGTTTTTTAAATCTCAGCAAAGAGATGCATTTCCCTCATTATTTTTCCAGCAATCATCTGTTTTTCTTTCTTTCTTTTTTTTTTTGTTTTTTTGTTTTTTGCTAAGGTAGGTAGAAAACAGTAATGATCTGAGCTGTCAGTAGGTTACCTCCTGAAAGATTTTGTTTCACTTCATAAAATATGAATAAAGAAAGAAACCCATATGTGATGAGTCAGAATTAAGAAAACACAGGATAAAAATCACATCCCCTCCAGTATTCCAAAGATGTCCCACCACAATTCTTACTGCATTATTTTAGTCATTTCTATCATTAGACAATAATTTGGGGGCACAACGCTCATTTAAAAACCTTGACTCAATGTTTGGGGCAGATTGTTTGCAACATACAAGGAAATGAAGGAAAACTCACATCCACATTGTAGTTTTCAGAAATTACATTCACTGTTTGCTTTTCTACAACCCAAAGACTAGCACTCTCCTGGGAAGACTTCCCTCAGCCCTCTCTGCAGTTCTGAAATTCCTAAGTAGACAATAGCTCCCCTTCTACATGCTGTTTCTCCAGTTTTTACCTGAAAGCAAAGGCAAAAGCTGCATCCAGTATATGAACAAACACAAGATGAAATCACATAGAGCAAAATCTGCTGTTGCAGGCAGACATCTGAACCATTTAATCTTTACTTTGCCACCCAAACTGATAGAGCTCCAGGGAAATCAGTATACCCAGTAGAAAGCAAATATAAGAGAGGCAACCTCTTTCCTTTTTAGAGCATTGGAGGGTTTGTTTTGCTTTGTTTTAAAGAATGATACTGACCAAATCTTTGAGTCCTATGGGCAGAGCTTTTCAAATAAAGTATTTTAGAATCTTTTGAACTCATCATTTTTAGCCCCATCCTCTATAGGGGAAAGATTTACAGAGCACTCCAGGCTTACAGAGGACTGTGTGTGTGTGTGTGTGTGTGTGTGTGTGTGTGTGTGTTGAGTGGGGATGTTGGCTAGTGAATGGCACTCCAGGCTTACAGAGGACTGTGTGTGTGTGTGTGTGTGTGTGTTGAGTGGGGATGTTGGCTAATGAATGGCCAAAATATTAGTCCAAGGGTTGAAGAGGACTTGGAGTGAAATAACAGGAAAGATTGGAATGCAGGCAATCAGGCTTCCTGCTAATCATAAGTAGGAATGTAACCTGCGACCTAGGGGTTCCTCTGCCATCATCACATACCTTGTGCTTCTCAAATGCTGTCCAAACATAAAATAAACCATCCACTCTCATGCCTCTACACTTTTGCACATGCTGCGTTTGTCTCCCCCTTATCCATTTGGTCAAATTCCAGTTCTGTGATTCCTTCCTCAAGAGAGCCTTCTCTGTACCCCAAAACCAAGGTAGTCTTTTGTCTGTGGTTTCATATCATTTATTTCATACCTCTATTAGTCATGCATTACTGTGCATGCTTGCAAGTTTATGTGGCATTTTGGCATTCAGAGAATTTGAGAAATGCCATAATGTACATGAGCATAGAACTATATTAAAGGTATTGAGAAATCCTGAAATAAAGAAATCTGTTTAGCTTTCTTTAATGCAGGGTTTCCCTAGTTTATTTGACCACATATCACCCTTGTGCTCCATATAAGGATTAGGGAAGGACATTTTGGGAAAAGTTGGTTCCTATAAACTCTTTGAGGTTAATTACTTTTTTTTTTTTTTATTTTAAGCATCATTTTTTTTTTTTTTTTAAACTATACTTTGAGTTCTGGGATACATGTGCCAAATGTGCAGGTTTGCTACATAGGTATACATGTGCCATGGTAGTTTGCTGTACCCATCAACCCGTCATCTACATTAGGTATTTCTCCTAATGCTATCTCCACCCTGCCAACAGGCCCCAGTGTGTGATGTTCCCCACCCCGTGTCCATGTGTTCTCATTGTGCAGCTTCCGCTTATGAGGGAGAACATGCGGCATTTGGTTTTCTGTTCCTGTGTTAGTTTGCTGAAAATGATGGTTTCCAACTTCATCCATGTCCCTGCAAAGGACATGAACTCATCCTTTTTTATAACTGCATAGCATTCCCTGGTGTATATGTGCCACATTTTTTTAATCCAGAATGGCTGTTTTTTTACATACCAGGGTATGCAAGAATGTAAATATAAATACATGTAAAAAGTGCTTATTATGTGTTTGTTGAATGAGTGAAGGAATGAATAAGTGATCAATGAAGAAGCGTAATTCTGGTGTTGAGGCTCTGACTAGATAATCCCATGGATTGCTGGAAGGTAGGTAGAAGATCTTCTTAGACTTCCTCCCTTCAACCCTCAGGTCAGCTTCTTTTTCAGCCATATGGGTGCCAAGCAATGCTAGTGGGAAAAGCTGCCTGCCTTGGGGAAGTATTCTAGAATAGCCAAGGAAGAAGAGGAAGAATGGGAAAATGGAGAGAAGGAGATGGGAGGGGAAAAGGGAGTGGGAAAGGAGAGAGGCAAGTGCTTATGTCAGGGGTGGCAGTACCCTACCAGCAAGTCTTAGTGCTTCTCAAGGATGACCACACCAATACGCTTACGTCTTGACCCTTCTGGTCAAGATATTAGAAAATCCAGGGCCTCTTTTTCTCAACCCTTTATTCCTTTAGTTCTCCTTTTCTTCTGGTGCCAAATACTGTGTGCTTATAAGTATCCAGGAGGGACTCAAGCCATTTTGAAATAGATCTCACTGAATGGTGAATTTGGAGATTTTGGTAACTAGCATTAGGCAATGGGAGAAAAGTAAAATATTGGAACTCAAAGCCATCTTTGAATCATTAAATTCAAATTGCTCATTTGATGATGCGTCAATGGAGACACGTCAGATGCATCAGATGCGTCAATGGAGACCCTAAGAAGTTGAGGGCTTAGTCAAGGTTATAAAGTACTCTGATAACTGGGCCTGGAGCACAAGTATTTGGACTCCTAGCCTGGGGCTCTTTCTCTATCCGTGGGGACACAAATATAGTCAGAATATTCTATGATTGCAGATGGGGGTGAAGAAGGACTAGGAGAATTACACTCTTCAGAGGATGAATTGCACTCAGATAACATAGTCAAATGGATGATTTGACACTAGTCCATTGGTCTGTTGCCTCTTCCAAGAAATATATGTTCTCCCCAGCCAGCTGCCTCTTGCCATCATTGAGGATGAAAAATGAAACACTGAGTAATCACTGAATCATAGTATTGGTTACCCACAGGGTTTGACTTTGGAACTAATTTTTAAATGATTTAGGAAAAGTTCTCTAACACTTCCCCATTGTTAAATTTGCATCTCTGTGCAGCTGTGATAATGACAGGAGAAATAATTGCCATTTTGATGCATCAGACTTTCAAGATCCTTTCTGTTCCTTGTATTAGATTCTTAAGATATGACAGAAAAACAATCTCAAAACTAGCCTATTGTCACACATGAAGAAAAAGTCATCTGGCTTTTCTTTCTTCAAACCCCAAGAGATTGTTAGTTGCTTTACTCATTTACATAAAGCCCCCAAGAGTTGGTGACATTTTATTATTTTGAGTTAACCCAACTGTCTTTTAAAATACTCATGCAGATTCATGGATTACTTTGCCATGACTGGTTGTCATTCACTGTACACAGAGCACTTGTTTATAGTGTGGTTCCTACAAAGGGCCCCAAATGAGGATAGGCCACTTATTTATAAGGTAAAAATATGGGCTATCCGTAGAAAAACTCCAATGTCTTGTCACTGTCAAAAGTGCTAAACAGCACTTTGGAAGGCCGAGGTGGGCAGATCACCTAAGGTCAGGAGTTTGAGACCAGCCTGGCCAACATGGGGAAACCCTGTCCTTACTAAAAATACAAAAATTAACTGGACAAAGTGGTAGGTGTCTGTAATCCCAGCTGCTTGGGAGGCTGAGGCAGGGAGAACTGCTTGAACCTGGAAGGTGGAGGTCGCAGTGAGCTGAGATCACACCCCTGCACTCCAGCCTGGGCAACAGAGCAAGACTCCATCTCAAAAAAAAAAAAAAAAAAAGAAAGAAAAAGGCTGAACCTAGGTTTTAAAGGTAGGAAGTACATAAACATGCTTTTTTTTGGTCTTATCTCAATTTCTTATGTAAGTGACCCCAGATGCATCTGAAGAAACAGTTTCTGGGGAATTCTTCTGTACTCTTGCTCCACCTTTTTAGTCTTCATCTACTGAAATAATCCCTGTTATGTTAATCCATCTAAAAACACTGCTGTGATGGTGTCTCTCCCCTGCCCAAACACCTGTGTGGCCTCCCATTGTCAATGAAATAAAGTTAAAATCTCTTACCTGGCATTCCAGGCATTTTCGAATTTGTCCCTGTACTGCTTTCTCAGCCACATCTCTTCCACCATCCACCCCTCGTAGCTACCACCACTGTATCATTGCTCTTAGCTTTTTCTCATCTTTGTCAAAATCATACCCATCCCCGAAATACAGTTTACTTCTTTTATCATGTCTTCTAGGACATCTAAGCAGTGAGGGGCCTCTTTTGTCTCTGAATTCCCAACACCTTTCTTTTTTGGTGGGGGAAGGAGACCACTCTTATTGCACTTGACACATACCGCCCTTTGTTAACATCCAGTTGTGATAAAAATCTCTTTTCCTTTCTTGAAAGCATCTTCCTTGAAGCTGGGAAGGGGCCGTAGAGGATCTGTCATTTTAATTGTCATTTTCCCCATTATATCTAATGCTGGGTCAAATTAATGACAATGCTAGATTTGAAGTTGCATTTGTTTTAAACAGGCAAGCTCCATGAGACTCCAATCTTTTTATTTGTGGTTACTTATAGATAACTTATTCTAAGAAGCCTGAACATGTTGTAAAAGAAAAGAAACTTGTCAAATGAAGGTTGCAAAATAGAAGTTGGCCAACAGGACCTGACCTGCAAGTGTGTTTTATTGGCCCACACTGTGATTTTAGAAAACATTCACCAACTTTTAAACATTTGGGAAATTTCACACACAAAAAAAATCCCCTGCCTTCCTGATGATCTTGAAACATCAAAAGATCTGGCAACCTGGGCTTGCATTCTCACACAGCAGCAACTCATTGGAGCCGAGTAGCCTTTGCACAGGGTCTCTGCTGTCTAGTTTGCCGCAGTCCTCACCCAGCCCACATGCCATTTGCTTATACTGTCTGCCTGGCTGTTACAGGAGACTGAACCTGAGACTCAGGATATAAAGGAAAAGATAGAATAGGAGCAAAGAGAACAATAAGGTTAGGATGAAGACAGTCTAGAGTCAAGATAAGCTGAAGGGTGAGCACTTTTGAAAAAAAGAGTTGGAGACATGGTTAAAAATATTCAGATGAAGAGAAGCAATAGTGAATGAAGAAAAATGGAAAGGACCATAAAAGGTCATCATGTCTTCAGGCATGGGGACACACTGTCACCATCAGCAAATTATTGGGATGAGTATATTACCTCAATATCTATGTGTAAAGGATCAAAAGAGAAAAAGTTAACTGTTTGCAGCAGAATAAAAATTCCTGTCTTGTTCTTGTTGAAAAGCCAGCTGCCAGAAGCTTCTCACTCCTTGGAGACCTTGGAGTCGAGGATGAAATGTCTTGCAACTGTGGAGAGACCTAGGCTTTTCCAAAGCCTACCAGGGTCCGGGTGAGAGCAGTGGTAACCCACAAGTAAGTAAGCCCTTGCCCTTGTCTCTCTTCTGTGGAGGACTTCTCCTCAAGGCTGACTTCTTGCTGATAATACAACCTCACCTCGCATTTTCCTTGCAGAGAAGCAGCCTTCTTCGCCACTAGGGGGGCCTGTTGCACACCACATTCAGAGCTAATCAGCAGTATTGGCTCACCTCACTGTCACTTGGGAAGTTCCTAAGACCCATTCCCATCCTTTGATCTATTTTCAGTGAAAAGTAACCTAGGATTATTCCAGCCTTGTCTTTAGAAATGAGAAATATTAAACAACAAACACACAAGAAAGTAAAGCATAATATGGAAATGTGAAAATACAAGACTAGGCCACAGGTGAAGGAAAATCTTTACGGGGTGGCCTTCCCCGTAGCTACAGAGTTCACAGGTGCAGTTTTTCTCTACCTCCCTGTAGGTCCTTCCCTACTCTTCTGCCACACCTCCTGGTTCCTACTTAGTTCCTACTCACCCTTCTCCCTCCTCTCTTCCCTACTGACAGAAGCCACAGCTAGGTCAGTGCAGGAAGTGGGAGGAGACAGCAGAAAAAATTTATCTGGGAAAAGGACTCCATTTGACCGCAGCTCACCCAGTTCACTCTTGAAGGTGTGATCCTGTGGGAGAATGGAATGGACATTCCGAATACTTCCTCCTCCAACAAACCAGTTCACGTTGGGATTCCAGCGGTTCACAAAGCCACAGAGATGATTTTCTTCAAAGTCACATTCTGGGGAAGGGAAACAAAAACACTGCATGGACACACAGTCACACCTGGGTACACCCATCCTACTACAGAGTTTGCTCTTAGATATTCAGAAGTTTCTCTCTTCCTTTGCCCACTGTGACCTTTCTACCAGGACCCCCGCACAATATTAGCCAAGAAGAGAGACAGATCCTGTAATAAATCAAGATTCTAATTCATCATTGGCCCTTTAGATTATGGTCTTTCCACTTATTAGCCATGTTGCTTGGAGCATGACTTATCACTTTTTGTAGCCTCTGTGTTTCCATATGTGAAATGGGGAGGATGTTCCTACTTCACAGAGCTATTGTAAGTGTGGAGAGCTCCCAGCACAGTGCCAGGCATGTGGTCAGTGCTTGGTACAAGTCAGCTATTTTTATCAGTCACCTCTGTCTCAAAGCACTGTTCAGGGTTATGCTCTTAGCTCTAGAAAATTTTTTCCACAACCCTTTCTTGAATCTGGTGGCCCAGTCCTCCATTCCTTTCTCTTCTCCTGATGAACAAGTTGCCCAGAGCTGAGGGGCATGTGTCCGAGATGCTAAAATTCTGTTTTTCTTATAAATGAGAACCCAGGCAAAATGGGTAGGACAGATCTATCCTAGGTTCTGGGTTCCTTTTGCAGCTACTGAGTGGAGAAGAGAGAGAGGATAATCAGACCCTCCTCTTCTCCCCTTAGTGTCGTTGGCATGTTTGCGTGGATATATTGATCTCCATCAACAACTTTTCCTTAAAAGGGAGCAAGAAACTCACAAGCTAATGCCTCCACTGACCCTTATAATCATGCAATTAAACTACGAAGTATAATTGTGCTGGCCATTGGCCCCCTGCAGATCAATTTTGCTCTTCTCCACCTGATAGGTCCTGCAGGGGTTGACCTATCTGAACTGTATCAATGGGCTCCCCTGCCTTCCATCTCCCTGTTGGATTCGACCAATGGAAGGTGGAAGGAGAGTGAAATCAGGGGTTTAATTGCGCAGCAGTCTCCCAGCCAGGTCGCCATGGGTTGGCAAATCTTGTCAAGCAGTCCTCACCAAATAGCTATTGTTTACAGGTACTGGAAACTCCTCCTCCCTTGTTCTTTCAGGCCAAAAGAAGACAACAGCTCATGAATTATCACTGTTACTAGTCCTGGGTCACAGAGCTGTCCCTTGTTGGCTTCCTTTACGACTCACACTTTGTGATCTCTTCAGTGAGCTTCCCTCAAATTACTCAGGTTGAGTGTATCCTATTTCCTCCTTCCTGCCAGGGTCTTGACTGGTATAGTCAGCAATGTGTTTTTACATTAGCAAGCACTGAAAATTTCTAAGATTTTCATTTTCAATGTTTCCACCACAGTGTCTGCTAACCAATGCCCTAACATTCAGTGCCAAAGGCTGCCTAAGAGTAAAATAAAAAGCAAAATATTCCTCAATGTGCCAGGCTTCATTCTGAGCACTTTACATAAATTAACTTATTCAATCCTCAAAGCAGCCCCATGACATAGGCACTGTTACTAACCTCATTTTACAGATGAGGAATGGAAAGAGACAGAGAAAGTACCCAGAAAGAAAGAAGTGAGAGCATGATCATAGAGTTTAACAAGTGTTGGCATCCTTTAGTTTCAAACAAATCAGAAGTCACCACATCATTTGAAGAAAGGCAACATGTCTTGGATGCCCAGCACTGTATATACCAATCATCTTCATAGCCAAGATCTCATTCCTCCTCCCAAGATTCCTAGGAGGGAAGCATTTTATTCCCATTTTACAGATGACAAAGCAGAGGCGAGGCTCAGTAAGCTGACTGGGTCAGCAGGTGGCGCTCCACCAGGGGTGTCTAACTTGTCTGTCGTTCACAATCTGTACAGATGCCAGGTGGGAGCCCAGAGGGAGGCTCAAGGAAGGGAGCCTGAGCCTCACTGTATGTTCAGAAAATGGTATATTTTCTTTCACTTGCCCTAGAGACATCATTGAGATCAAAACAGAGAAGTGAAACTTCAGGGGATTAGCAAAGGCTGTTTTGTTGTTGTTGTTGTTCAGAATCTTCTTTGACTGTCCTTTCTCTTCCCTGCCACATTCATTTAGCCTTCAAGAGCTGTCAGTGCTGAAAAATCTGTCAATTCGACTGCCTTTTTCCGATTCCACTGCTAATTCAGTATTGCCCTCATTAAGCTCCCTCTGTAAGGTCACAGCTGCTTCCTAGGGGTTTTCCCACCTGCTGTGTATTTTCCTTGTACCCAACTCATCTTCCACGTGACAGCTGGAGTCATCTGAAAGTGCAGCTGCACACTTCTCCCCTGCTGGCTGACCCATATGATTCAGCAGGTCCAAGCTCCACATCCTGCATCCACAGTTTTCCATCACAAACTCCCTTAGCAGTCTTGGTCTTCACTTCAAACACCTTACTCAGCCTCTTGCCTTTGCCTGAACCTGCTCTGTTCTTTCTCCCGACAGAAGTCTGGCCACAGAGAACCCTTGCCTTCCTACTCTGCACCTCCACTTAACTAAATTCTTCTCCTTCTTGAAACTCCAGCTCCAATGCATTGTCCCTATTCAGTCCTCTCCAATTTCTTCTTCTCCTCCCTGCGCCTCCACTGCACAGCTTGTCCTTCCTCAGCAGTAGTTATCATATACAGAACTAGCTTCAGTGTAGACAAATAGAAACTGAACCACCATAGGACAGGGTTTACCCTTTCTTTATGCCCTCTTGGAAGCTGGCACATAAGAGACAGCCAACCAACTCTTCTCAAGTGAATTCTAAGTGACAACTGTGATTATTAAGAGGAGGGCAGTGGTGTGCCAAGAGAGAAATGAGGGAAAGGAGATAATACAATGTCTGCTTTTCTGGCACATGCTACAAAAAGCTGAGTTTCCAGCAATTTGTAAATTCTTTTAATCAGAACATGTCAAGGTTAAGGTGGCAGCTCTCAAGTTACAGTTGCTGCATCTATGTTTCTTTCATTAATCCAGACAGTACAGGCAAATTCTAATGAGCCTTCCCACACTAAAGACAAACAACATACAGTATTCAAATGAACCTAGCAAAGAATTTAAACCAGTATGCATTATGCAGTGCATTCTATAAAATACTTGGTCTTTAGGATTGATTCAGTTCCCTCTGGCAACAGTAGCTTTTAGAAAAAGATTCACAGTTTGATTTAATGAAAATGAAGCCCACTTACCAATACAGTAGCCGGTTGTCATCTTGATTTCAAACAGTGCAATGCTGGCTGTGTTTCCCTGTCCTAGTACACCTTCTATTAAAATCTGCACAACATATGGGGAAGAAGGGGAGTTAGACTTCAGAACATCATGTTTCCTTGGTTCAGTATTTCAGCTATTAGTCTGGAGCTATTCAGCCATTCAAGGCACAACAGGATTGTTAGTCTCAGCTAATTGCTATTGGATACCAATTTCACTATGGACTTTACTAAAAGAACGTGTGTGTACGTATATGTGTGCATGCACATGTGCACATAAACTCATACATCAAAACTTCGAGGTGAGTAAGGCATCTGACAGAAGCTCAGAGTCAGCTGTCTTCTCTTCTGTTGTTTTCCCAACCACCACCATCTTCAGTGCTTGTGGTAGCACTTGTGGTCCTGTTTCTGAAAGTAATCACTTTTTCTCCTGTGGGTTTAGCCCTATATTCTGCAACTATGCTGGCAGATTTAGGAGGTGATAACTGCTGGGAGGATGTTGTAAAAGAGGGAACTCAGAGGCCCCATGCTCCATCCTCAACCACTGGCTAACAGGGAAGGACTCCAAGCAGACAGATGGTATTGGAAAGTAAAGTATTTCAAGCTTTTCAAAGAAGAAGCAGGATGGGATAGGAAATTGAAAGGCGGATTAGGAATGGGGAATGTTTTCATGATGGCTCCATTGTGTCCTCAATGAAATATTTTCAATAAACATCACACTTCATGGCCAGGTGTGTCTGGATCCCATCCTCCTTCCTTATCCAATGCACACCCAGCTTCACCTTACATTCTCTACTTTCCTTTTCCAGGACTCCCAAAGGAACACCTTCCCTCTTTGAAAAGGAAATGGAACATATCCTTTAAGTATGTTTTCTCTTTTAAAGTATTTTTATTTTCCTTTTATTATAGTTAATGTTTTGTTCAAAATTTGTAGCAAAGAAATGATTAAGATGATAAACAAACACATAGCACACACAGTTTAGAAGGATGAAATAAAATTATAGAAATGAGAATACTCCCTAAAAGCCATAGAAAATCTATTTTCATTGAAGAGGTTAGTTTAAGCCCCATTTACATTTTTACAGAAGGCTTATTTAAATAGATGGGAAAGAAATCTGGGAAGAAGCTCTTTTAAGGAATAAACAAAATGTTAATTTCCATTGCTAATATTCTTTTATGGTATGTATCCTATGAAACATCACATCATAACCCAGGAGACAACTAACCTCCACATCAGAAATTTTCATAAGATTTTAGAATAGTATAAAGCAAAGATAAGAGGCTCTATATCTTTCTCCTAAACTCCACCTACCTTGAATTTCTTGGAACTGTTTTGCAAATCCAAGCTGGCTATGAGCCAGCTATCTGAAGGTTCCTTAGCTGACCAAAGCAAGCGATCAAAGCTTTCATCTTCAAATCTCATATAGAGGTTCAGCTGGCTGGGATCTGACAGAGACTCTGAAGATGTGGTTATCTGGTAGACCAAGCGGAGGCAGCTCCATTCCTCAGCCTGTAAGTCAGAACTTAGCAGCACAGCTTTCTCCCCCTGCTTGCCAAAGGAGGTATCCATGTAAATGTAATGACCTGGAAAGAGAAAGGAACACAGGAAAAGGATCAATTTTTGGTTTGCAACCTGGAAAAATATGCAACTACAGTCAAGTCTCTGGGCAGATAAACCTGCAGATATATTTTGTCAACCCACTGGAAGCTGCCTGAACACTGGATCACTGGCCTCTTTTGAAAAAATTGAAAGCACTGAGGCCATGTTACCAGATGACAACGACAGGCTGGAGATGAGTGGTGTTGCCTCTTCAGAGGGTGGCATGTGGTCTCCACTTTGCCATAATTGCCATCACTCCCTCTTCACTCCTGACACTGAGTGTCTCTGCTTTTTATTCTTTTACACCAGGCCCATTTAGCACATTGCATTCATCTCCCTGGTCCCCATAGGCATATGTGTCTGTAGGCTGAGGGACATCAGAATCAGAAGAGCAGCATGACTGAAGTCAGTGTAACTAGGTGGACTCAACCTTCTCCTTACATAGCTCTCCCCATTACCTAATGCTTCAATCTGCATTTAACTTGCATCATTATGTAGACTGAATTGATTTGGTTATCTAAGCCTGGATCTTGGGACCTAGGCAGAAAAAGTACATTGTAAGCTATTTTATTTTTTAAATTAGGAATAAGACTTCCTTCCCTTGACTCTTCCATGACCAAATTTCATAGTTCTGAGAACTAAATGAGGAAACACTTGCAAAACATGTAGCACAGGGCTGGGAAAGCACTGGACACTCTGAGACTAGCAATCGTCCTTCTTTCTCCACTATCCTCACTTCTCCTTTTGGATTCCCTCTTTCCTCCTTTCTCCTTCTCCTCCTCACTTCTGTCTTCTTCTTCCCGTTTCCCCATCCTTCTCCTCCTCCTTTCCTTTTCCTCTGTTCATTCTCCTTCCCTTCTCCCTCTACCCTCCTAATATTGACAAGTGTTTTCTGCTGACTGTACAGGATGCGGAAAACATTTCTATTAAAAAAGGTGGGGCATTGAAGCCAAGAACCTTAACTCAAGCCTTCCAAACACCTCTGGCCATCTGGTTTCCTATATCAATGATCCAATTGCCTATGGGTCTTTGAGGACCTCCTGGACCTTTCTGGCCTGCAGATTCTCCTGCTTTCTCAGAGGGTCCCACATTCATGGCTGTCATTTAACCTGCTGTCTTTAATCCTGTGGCTTCCACCTCCCTGTGTCTGCAGTTCAGTCTCCCTAACCCTAAACTCTTACTAGAAAGGATCTGAAAAGCCTCTTTGTTTTGATGTTCTTCAGCCTGTCCTCCCACGCTTGTTGTCTCAAATGCCCATCCCAGCCTGGATCCTTATCTCTGTGGCGAGTACTGACAGGCCAACTGGAGCTCAGATGACAGCCATCCTCACATGAGGGACACAGTTAGGGCACTGTCTTCAGGGATCCTTGCTTGCCGACTGAAGGGTTTCAAGATCAAGATCTAACTCTTGCTGGCAATCTTCTTAACGTAGCAACTGCCCACTGGGTGCAGATAGCAATTGCTTCCAGATGCCAACCCAGGCACCCTTGTGGAGAAATCTGGCCCTTGCAGCAATTGCTGCCACCACCATACCTCCCACATACAGGCAACGCTCACTGCAACCCAGGCCCAACTACTGTTCTAAGTGCTTCACGCACATTTCTGAGGTGAAAGGCTTGTTGGGTTTGACTCTTCTAAGCCAGGGCTCTTGAGGCCAACCCTTTTTGGATAAAAGTGCCGCTTCTTGTGGCGTGAGGAATGTATTAGTGCCATCCTCTTTCCCCACTCTTTGCTACTGTCCCAAAAGAAGGGACTTCAAGCAGGCTGGATTGGGGGAGATCACATGAGTACCTCAAACCTTTTCCAAGGAAACAGAGAGTTGGGACATGGAGTATAAGAGAGGAAAGAAACAAATAAAGACCCTGCTATGTCCTATCAACATTCACATCAAATACCAACTTTGCTGCCATGGGAGGCTCAATTTTCCCTGCGCACTTCCCCAGCCTTCCCTTTTCTCTCCCTCCCGTTTTCCTTTCCCCACTCTAGAAAGGGACAACTTGAAGCAATGCTCTTAAAGTTGAGCCCAGAGTCACCTGGAAATCTTGTTCAAATACAGATCCCCAGGCCCACCCCTCGAGTTTCCAATCTGGTAAGGCTGGGGTGATGCTGCATTTCTAACAGATTGCATTTCTTAGACGTTCCAGGAGATGCTGATGCTACTGGTCTTTGAGAACTGCTGACTTACAATGTATGACAGGTAAATAGGGTTCATTCTCCAGCCACCTCTCATCTACCAAAGAAAGTGCAGGCTCCTGTAGCACGTAAAGGAGGGAGGCAACAGTTCTGCTGGAAGGTACAGCTCAAATTTAAGTGAATGTGTGTCACAGCAGGTGCACAGAGTCCATCTGCTGGTGATTTTCTTGGCTTTTCAGTGAGTGCCATAAAAAATTCTTTTGATATTCTCTCTCACATGATCAGATTTTGCTATAAGTGTATGCTAATGTTCTCTTGTCAAGAATCTTTGAGAGCACACACTATATAAAATGTACTATTTAAAATACCTAGATTTTATTCCGTGTGATGAAAGTTGGTGCTATTCATTGAGTGATTTTGACATCTTAGCCATAAATGTGAGTTATTTTAAAATGTTGGAATTTTGCATTTAAATTAAAGATCTCATATTTGTTTTTAGGTCACACCATGTGAACGTGCCTATTAGCTGCATTACAGTCCAAGCAAAGATGTATCTACCCAGCTGATCGGATGCAATGCACTCAGCAGAATGATGCATTTTCCTAGACCTAATCATTAGCCCAAGCGCCACCCACCTCCACTATCACTGCCAACTTCAAGACTAATTTTCTAAATTAATCACTACATTTTCCAGGCCTGCTCTGGACACAGCCTTGGAACTCTTCTAAGTATAGTGCTCCATGTAGCCACTGCCAATCAATCTGAGTTGGCACTTCAATTGAAACTACTTGTTATCTCTGCTTGTGGCTTCAGTGTAGGGCTATATTTTGTGGTCATGTTATAGCTAAATTGAACTAGAAGGAACATGGCATATTTTGAAGAAATTTTAGAAAATATAGGATGAGGAAGATATTAATGTCAAGGATGTTGCCTTTCCCTGCCTTGTCACTAAGAAAATTGCTATTCTAGAATAAATGTTGAGTTCTTTTTACTTAAAAAGAATCATTTTACCACCGAGTGAATTAATGAAGTTTTCTTTGGGTGTAAAATGTTTTATTTATTCCATCTTATTCAGATTGATATTTGGAAGTTAACTTTGGACATAATTCACATTCCATAGAATTCACCCTTTTAATACAATTCAGAGGTTTTTAGCATATTCACAAAGTTGTGCACCATCACCACTATCTAATTCCAGAACATTTTCACCATAACCCCAAAAGGAAACCCTGTATCCATTAGCAGTCATCCCTCATTCTCCCCACCCCCAACCTCTGGAAACCACTGATCTACTTTCTGTTTGCCTGAACTTGCCTATTCTGGAAACTTTATATGAATAGAATTATATAATATGTGTCCCTTTGTGACTAGCTTCTTTCACCTAGCATAATATTTTCAAGGTTCATCCATATTGTAGCATATATTAGAATTTCATTCTTTTTGGAGGGATAATATTCTATTTTATGGATGTACCACATTTGATTTATTCATTCGTTAGTTGATGGACATTTAGATTGTCTCTACTTTTTGACTATTATGAATAATCCTGCCATGAGCATTTTTATGCAAGTGTTTTTGTATACAAAAATTTCATTTCTCCTAGGTGTATGCCTAGCAGTGGAATTGTTAGGCCACGTGGAAATTCTATGTTTAACTTTTTGAAGAACTGCCAAACTGCTTTCTCAAGTGGTTGCATCATTTACATTTCCACCAGCAGTGTATGAGAGTTCCAACTTCTCCACATCCTCGCCAACACTTGTTATTGCCCATCTTTTTTTTAATTATAGTGATCCTAGTAGATGTGATCTCTAGTTATGCTTTTGATTTGCATTTCTCGAGTGACTAATTATGTAGAGCATTTTTCATGTGCTTATTGGCCATTAATGTATATCTACTTTGGAAAAATGTTCAAATCCTTTGTCCATTTTAAAAATTGGGGTTTTTTTTTATTGTTGAGTTATAAGAGGTTTTATAAATTCTGGATAATAGATCCTATCAGATAGATAATTTGCAAATATTTTTTCCCATTCTGTGCTTTGTCTTTTCACTTTTTTTTTTTTTTTTTAAATGGAGACGGAGTCTTGCTCTGCTGCCCAGGTTGGAATGCAGGGGCGTGATCTCGACTCACTGCAACCTCCACCTCCTGGGCTCAAGCAATTCTCCTATCTCAGCCTCCCAAGTAGCTGGGACTGCAGGTGTATGCTGTCATGCCCGGCTAACTTTTTTGTATTTTAGTGCAGACGGGGTTTCACCATGTTGTCCAGGCTGGTCTCGAACTCCTGAACTCAAGCAATCCGCCCAACTCGGCCTCCCAAAGTGCTAGGATTACAGGAGTGAGCCACCGCTCCCGGCTGTCTTTTCACCTTTTTTATGGTATCCTTTGAAATACAAAATTTTAAAATTTTGATGAAGTTTAATTTTCTATTTTTAGTTTTTTTCCTGCCTTTGGCATCATAGCTAAGAAGCCATTCTCAAATTTAAGGTCATGAAGATTTGCATCTTGTTTTTTTCTCGGAGTTTTATTGTTTCAGCTTTTACATTTAGATCTTTGATCTAATTTTTGCCCATTGAATTTTCTTGCCACCATTGTTAAAATAAACAATGATAGATGTGGGGTTTATTTCTGGACTTCTCAATTCAATTCTATTGATCTGTGTTTATTCTTATGCCAGTACCATAGAGTCCTCCTTATTGTAGCTGTGTAGTAAGTTTTGAAATTGGGAAGTATGAGACCTCCGACCTCATACTCATTTTCAAGATCATTTTGACTATTCTAGGTCCCTTGTATTTCCATATATATTTAAAGATCAAAATGGGAATAATGTAGAACACCATAAAGTTCACTGTTTTAACAATATTCCTTCATTTTTCTTGAATACATGCTCCTGAATGTTGTAAGCTTTTGGTTAATGTCCAGAATTCTTAAAAAGTTGATTTTTGACCATTTCTTCTGCTGTTCTCATTGCTTTTATGGGGAGAGGATTCTCTGAGGTCCTTACTCCACCATTCTTGCTGACATGCTCCCTTTTCTTATCTTTTAAAACCAATAAGAATACAAAGCAATGCTTCAGAGATGTTAGAGTAAACAAAACAAATGAGAAAAAAGGAAAAGAAGGGCAGAAATCACAGGGGGATTGGGAGGTTGACTGTGATGCATCAGGTCAGGGATCTGGGAGAGATTTACCAAACACAGTGTTGGAGAAATGGCGTCAGGAGAGGGAAGGATCCACTTCAAATATGGCTGCTTAGGCAATTGGAACGGGTTTACTAGACATTTATTAGAGATGATAAAATCTTTGTAGGGGGTCAGAAAAGGGCCATAAACTTCCAAATAGATTTTTTAAAAAAGTAAGTCAGCAATCAAAAACAATCATTAAGCCATCCTGCCAAAAAGTACAGACTCAACATGCCCTAGGGTCTGAACATGTCTCCTTGTCACATGCAAGCATCAGAAAACAACAGAAAAAGCTTTTTTGTTTAAGTGAAGTCAAGCCATAAATAACTGAGTCTTGAAGTCATGTTCAATTGCTGGACACATCTGCATGGCCAGAATTCAATGTATCGATAACTTCCAATAGCCATGGCACAGCATGATAGTTCTAAGTCCCACACCATCACTGTGGCAGCATGGTCAGGGCACAAATCACAGGGGGCTTCTTGGCACCCATGGAATTCTGTTAGCTAATGAATGCCAAATGCTCTGTCCTTCAGGTGTGATAATCGTGCTGGAGTGACTGTGTGGTACAATGGACCCTATTCGGGATTTGTAAATTATAACCTAGGTTTAAAACCTTATGACACACACACAGACTGAATCACTGGCTTCTTTATTTTCAAAATGGGAATAATAAAAGAAGAGAGCCACTTTATATATACATTCAATATGTGGAAAATCAATGTACTTCGAAAAAAACCAACCAACTAAAAACAACCCAATGACGAGTACTATGACACACACACACACACACACACACGAAATATATTTTTCATATGAATAGCCACTAAATGGAATCTATTTCATCTAATGTTTAAATAAGTATATACTTCCATGCAGAAAGAAAAATTGGCCGTGTTGTTCATAAAAATGGCATAAGATGTATAAAACCATGTGCACCGTACTCTGTAATTTAAGGAACTCTTAAGAGCAATTTTGACAATGTATAATTTTCACCTTTTGTGCTGACTTTAGACTGTAAAACTGAAGTGAGATATGACTTCATATCTATAGGGCTATTGTGAGAACCTGATAAAATGATGTACAGTCATGTGTCACTAAATGATGAAGATAGGTTCTGAGAAATCATCATTAGGTGATTTTGTCATTATGCAGGTATTATAGAGTGTACTTCATGAACCTAGATGGAGAGTCTACTACACACGTAGGCTATATGGGACAGCCTATTACCCCAGGCTACACACCTGTAACAGTATGTTACTGTACTATATACTGTAGGCAATTGAAACACAATGGTAAGTACTTGTGTATCTAAACATACCTAAACATAGACAAGATATAGTAAAAAATACAGCATAAAAGATAAGAAAGGGTACATCTGTATAGGGCACTAACTTGCAAGTGGTGTGGGTGAGTCAGTGTGTCAGCAGGGAGGGAATGTGAAGGCCTAGGCTATAACTGTACACCGCTCTAGACTTATAAACACTGTATACTTAGGCTATACTGAATTTATATAAAATATTTTTTCTTTCTTCAATAATGAATTAACCTTCATTTACTATAACCTTTTTACTTTATAAATTAAAAAAATTTTTAACATTTGACTCTTGTGTAACAACTCTTAGCTTAAAACACAAACACATTGTCCAGTACTGTATAAAATATCTTTCCTTATATCCTTATTATATGAGATTTTTTCTGATTTAAATATTTTAACTTTTTTTACTTTCCAAACTTTTTGTTAAAAACAAAGACACAAACATTCACATTAGCCTAGGACTTATACAGGATCAGAATCATCACAGTGTCACTAGGCTATAGGGAATTTTCAGTTTCATTATGTTATGGGACCACCATCATATATGCCCATCGTTGACCAAAACATCATTATGCAGTGCATGACTATATAAAGATGCTTTGTAAATGGTCATGTTAATTGCTAATTTCTTTTCTCATCGTCAAAGGCAGGAGTTTTTAGTAATTGCAGAGACAGAGAGAAATGAATATTTTCTTCTTACTTTTTTCCAATATAGATCAGAGAAGATATTTGTTCAAGTAGTAGACCAGCAGCACATTTTCAGTGCTGATATGAGAACAGGCCTCATTCATTTCACTTTAATTGGCCCTTTGATGTTAAAATCTACAACTTTGTCCTTTTAGTGCTAGGCCCATCCTGGCTGCCCATGCTAAGCAGTCTCCCTCCTCACAGCTGAGCTCCTCTGGTTCTTACCCAAGGCTAATCATCATTTCAAGTGGAATCCAGCATATTTACTCCTGATGTGATTCTGACTGAAATCTTATGACCCAGGTATGACCGCAATGCCTACATCTCTCTTTTGTTTAGAGCTTAGTGTCTTGCATATCTAAGGCAAGGACACTGCTTCTTTTTGGCAGCTTCCTTCCCAGGGCTGAAGTCTAGTCCCTGAACTCAAGCAAGGATCTTCCCACTCAATTTTCTGAATGTCTTAACTGTCTGCCTCCCTGGATCAGGTCCTGCTGTGGACACAGTATGGTGGAGTGGTTGAGTGTGGCTATCACATCAGGTTGATCTCAGTTCAAATCCTGGCCATGCCACTCAGAAACAATGTCACTTTGGGCAAGTTAATTATATTATCTGAAACTCACTTTCTTCACTGGTAAAGTGAGGATGTTAAAATACTGATTTTGTAGCCTTTTAAAAAGATTAAACAAGATAATGTAAGTACGTAGCACAGGGCCAAGTTCTTAATAAATGTTAGTGCTCCTGTGTCCAGTTAGATGATCAGCATACTCTTCTGACGGTTACCCCACCTCATCATCTCATATTGGACCTCCTTGATACCAATTGCTGTTCTTCTACCTGTGCTTGCGCTCTCTCTCCCTCTCTCTCTTTCTCTCTTTCTTTCTTTTTGGCAGAGTCTTGCTCTGTCACCCAGATGGGAGTGCAGTGGCGTAACCTCAGCTCACTGCAACTTCCACCTCCCAGGTTCAAGCGATTCTCCTGCCTCAGCCTCCCAAGTAGCTGGGATTACAGGCGCCCATCACTACACCTGGCTAATTTTTTTTTATTTTTAGTAGAGACGAGGTTTCACCATGTTGGCCAGGCTGGTCTCGAACTACTGACCTCAGGTGATCCGCCCACCTCAGCCTCCCAAAGTGCTGGGATTACAGGCGTGAGCCACGACGCCCGGTCTGCCCTACCTTTCTGACACCAACTTCTGCCCCCTATGTAGAAGTTCTTCCAACTATCTGCAACTGGATCTATTCTCCCTAGTGCCTGCTCTACTGCTATGGGCATGTCTTTTTATGCTATGACAGTTGTCTCTAGGATCTACTAGATAATCAAAGCAGCCTGGACAAAAATACATGCAAAGCATCCGGGAAATGTTCATAAAGTTTCTGCAAAGAACAGATTTCTGTCATGGAGAGAGGATGCCTCTGTGGAACTGCATCCTCAATTATGTGTAAGCCATCAGCTTACAGTCTGAAGGAGTGTTATTTTCTTTGCATATCAAAGACTTTCAAAAAAATGAAAAAGTCAAATTTCTCAATATGTATAGAAAATACAATGGGTATGGGGTTCTCAAAGTTGATTGTGTTATTAGAAAATAAATAATATAGCACTCCTTAAATGTAAAACAATTTTTTAATCTTTGGGACTACTAATATCTGAGTTTTTTTCTCAGTCAGATTAACAATGATTTATAAATCTACTGATTACTTCTGGCAGAGAATGTTCTGATCTGAAACTATGTAAGAAAAAAATCACAAATATTTATGACTCACATAAAATATTCTCATCTTGTTTGAAGTTTCCAATTTTACTATTATTCCGTGTTGTTTAATAAATCACTAACTATATAAATCAATAATTTTAATAAAATGAAGATGAACATAACTTTTAAGACCATCTCAAGTCATCTGGTAGAAACAAAGATTCAAAAACAAGTAAAATTTGTTGTACTCTGGGTACTAGATTCTTCACACGTTCTTCTCCCTTAAACCTGTCAAATGATCCTATGATGTAGAAATTGCCACTTTACAAATAAGGAAATAGAGATTGACAAAAATTAATTCACCCGTCCAAGGAAACAGCTAGTAAACAAAGCTGAGGCACAAAGTCCATGCCTTTTCCTCTGCACCAGGCTGTCTCCAAATATTTCTTTTTCTATCTCCTTTATTAATTTATCTTTTCATAATATCATTTTCTTAACAGCAGGAAAACAACCTTTTCTTCCTTTTCCTTATACTGGGATCCTGAAGGCATGGATAAATCTATATGGACTTTCACTTGGGCTTCTCTACAAATATTATTTCTACTGATAACACAAGAATCTGATTAATTTTTCTACCACAGTGCCTCAAATCTAGGAGACTTTTAAACATGTCAAGATTTCTAAAATTAGGGAATATCTTACAATTAATCTATAGTAGTGCACCTCCCCACTCCCTTAAAGGATGTTAGCAAATCTATGGTGAACTTAGAATCAAGGAATGCAAAATAAGATTATTTGCACCTGCACTTTGGTTACTGATTGCTGTCAGAAACCCCACAGGCTTGGGCTCAGAGGACGCTATCAAATATTACTGGTAAATCCTGCCAAAGGGTGTGAAGTGGGGCAACAGGAAGATAAAGGGTTACAGAGCCACCTGCAGAAGGGTAGCACTGGAGGTCCAGAGATCTCTAGTTATCAGCTTGTACAAGGCATAGTCCACAGTTTCAGTCCAATGTCTTAAGAAGTATTTGCTAACTTGCAATGTGTACATCTTATGAACAATCCATTTCCATAAAGTATATGGGCCCCCAGTTGCCAGACAACAGGGTACTTCATATCATTTAATATAAACAAGTCCATCAAGCTTCCAAATCTTCCTGCTGGATGAGAAAGGGTTTCCCCATGGAGTTTTGCAAGGCATGTCTTTTCAGTGCATGTTTTTTATGGGGATGGCTTCTCGTCTCCCCTCTCCTTGCCATGTGAAGCCCCTAATGTGACATAGATTCAAGAAACTTTTCATTCTCATTCAATGAAAGTACATGAAACTCCTGGCTTGTGGTTAGTTTCCATGGATAAGAGGATGAATGAGACTCAGGAGGTACAAACTTCCATCTAAATCTCCCCAGAAGCCAGCATACTAAGGATGGTTGATTTGCAATGCAACTTTATAGGCAGGTCCCACTTCTGAAGTGTGGTGGGCAAAATGATCTATAATTGAAAAGGAAAAACTAGATACTGTCATCTTATTTTGGTCCCAAGCAGTAAGAAACCCCACCCAGAATGAAACCTTCTCTAGACCAGCAAAGAGGCTCTTGCACTGGGGAAATATAGCTTTGCTTAAGGAAAAAGGAAAGCCTGCATTTATAGAGCAGCACAAAATTACCACGTATAAACTTCCAAGCTATCCTAACACACAGGGTCATGGGTGGGGTAAGTCCTTTCTTCCTGATGTGGAAATTGAATTTTCGGTGTTCTCAGTATTCCTTGTCAATATCATTTGCCTCAGGAAATTCATTATGCATCTGTCATTATTATACATTGCTTATCTCCAAAACGAAAAATTTTATCCTTTTCAAATTCACTTATAGAAAAAGTTTGCTCCTCTCACAAATAAAGGCAAAGCTTGGCCGACAACTGCAGAACCTCCAGAGAACCTTAATATGGTGAAGCTGGATGAAACCTTGATGTCTAATAAAGGGATCTTGATGTCAAGGAAGATTTTTTTTTTTCCCCTCTAGTGCCACTTAGGATGGAAATGGAGGAAAACAGTGAGGCCCAGGGAGACGCCCTGAATAGAGTGTCACTACTGATTAGCAATATCTGTCTGGTCCTGGGAGAAGACCACATGGGGCAGATCATGTCCGACTTCTTTCTTCCTAGTTGACTCAGAAACTCCTCCCACATCTGGGGTGTTTGGCTTTTGGGGAGTGAGGAGAATTTCTACAGGAAGATTGTGACATTTTTCACCTTATTTATAAAATCGCATGGCAGCAGCATCAACATCATGATCTTGAAATGCTCTTTTCCTCTGGATTCCTTGTTCCCTGCCTTTAATAGTTTTGCCCCAACCTTCTACCTGCTACTCCTCTATCTTTTCCATGGTATTCTCTACCTTTGTTAGTCTCTTACTTGTTAGTATTTCATTGGGTCTATGTCTAGCTTCTCTACTTTGATGACTCTTCCTCACCATAGCAGTAACTGCTAATTGCCTACCTAATATCCATTCTCTCCCGCTTCTTCATTACATAACTCCAATTTGATTGGGGTTGGCAATGTGCCCCAGCCAAGAGAATGACATTGCTGTACCGCCTTTGTATTTGGGGTGGCCAGTGACTAAGTTCTAGATGGAGAAAGTTGTTGAATGGGGCTTTCAAGAAAGCTCCTCAAAGATGGGGCTGACTCAGCTAGTAAGTTTCTTTGGTCCTCTCCCTTCCTCCCTCTTTCTGTCTGAAGTGTGCATGCAATGGGCTTGAGTTGCAACGGATACCTTAAGAACAGGAGGTGACTAGGGTGAACAATTCATCTTAGTTAGCCTGGGCCTTTCTTAATTTTAACATTTAAAGTCCCAGTCTGGTGCGGTGGCTCACACCTGTAATCCCAGCACTTTGGGAGCCGAGGTGGGAGAATCATTTGGGCCCAAGAGTTCAAGACCAGCCCGAGCAACATGGCAAAACCCTGTCTCTACAGAAAATAGAAAAATTAGCCAGGCATGGCACCTGTGGTCCCAGCTACTCAGCAAGCCGAGGTGGGAGAATCACCTGAGCCGGGGGAGGTCGAGGCTGCAGAAAGCTGTGATTGCGCCAGTGCAGTCCAGCCCAGGCAACAGATCAAGACTATGTCTCAAAAACAAAAAACAAACAAACAAAAATAACTTAAATTAAATTTAAAGTCTTATGTCCTGGGAACAGGACATTTTTCTGGGGAAACTGACAGCATTGTTCATCCTAGCAGGCAACCCTGAAAATGGACATTATCACTGCAAGTGGGATATAAAAATGGCAGGAGCTGGGTTCCTGATCATATTGTTGAGTCTTCTAACCAGTCTGGACTTCCTATCTCTGCACTTTTCACTAGGAAAGAAAAAGAACAAATCCCAATTTAAACCATTATTTATTCGTTTTTTTCTGCTATAGGCATCCAAATTACTTAACTGACTGACTTCTCCTATACCTTCCAGCTTTGTTTATACAGAGGTAATTCCCAAGTCTCTCACTCTGGCCTGATCCCCTATCACTTCCAGACTCATGTATCTTTCCACTGGGCATCTCCACATGGACATGCCACAGGCACCTAAACTAAGTCTCTTTCACCCAAACCCTACTCTTCCAAATCTGAGTGAATGGAACCCCCAGCTATCTAGTGATCAATCAAGAAATCTTAGTGCCTTCATTGATTCCTCCATCTCCAGCCTCCAAAATTCTATCAATCTTGATAACTGAATTTTGAAAATTTCTCTCAATGTCAACCATTCCTTCAAGTTCCCTCCACTGATACAGTTTACAAAAACTATCTTTTGTCTGGATTATTCCAATGCCCTTCTGATAGGTATATCTGCTTCAGTCTTGCCCCACTCTAATCTGATCTCCACACTACAGCCAGAGTGTTATTTCTATTATGCCAACCTGATTACATTATTTCCCAGCCTAAAACACCTGAAGGGGGTCCCCATTGTCCTCAATTTATACCGCCTTGGTGTTCTGGCTCACATATTTAACCACACCCTTTTTTGCAGCCTACATGGCAGCTACAGAATTTCTTTTAGTTCCTTTAAGCTAAGGTGCCAGGCTCTTTATTGCTTCAGCCCTTCCCACATGCTGTTTCCTTTATCTAGGATACTCTCTTTCATATCCCTTCCCTCATACATTCCATGCCACTAATGCTCACTTCCTTCTTAGCTCACTCTATACTTCATTATGGTCTTAGCTTAACATATCTACCATGTAAAATTGTGCAGTGTGCAACCTGTACAACTGTACATGGTGGACCTGTTTAGATACTTTTTCCAGGCAGCCTTTGCTCTACCTCCAAACATGGTTAGATGTCTTTTTTTAGTCTTCTTTTAGTATCAGCATTATAACTTTAATTTTTATTTGTCTGACTACTTGTCCATATTCCTCTTTAGGATTTTAAGCATATAGGGGTACCCACCATATCTGCCTGTCTCCTAGTAGGTGCTTTCTATATTTTTAAATAAATGGGTAAACTTCTTCCTGATGGTAGGCTTGTTTTATCATATTTGTATACAAAGCTACATCAAAACTCTCTTCTATTATGGAGATCTCCTATTAGGTTTGAATTTCATGCCAATTACTCAATTTGCTGTTATCCAAGGAAATGTAATATTTAATGAGAGCTGTAACTTTGCTGGCAACTCACACCACACTTACTATTTTCACATATACCTCTACTGTTATATTTTCTGAAACACAAATTCTCACTATGTCAGGATACAGAAAGATTGTTGAAATGCACAATTCTCTGCCTTTCTGGAATGCAGTTTGTGGGAAGCATTGAGAAAATGTTTCAGTGCGTGACATTTCTAGATTAAAGAGAGCTACAGTTTTATCACCCTCAAATTTTGAGGAGTCCCAAAGTGCAGAGATCAGCAATACATGGAGAAGTGACGAGGTCAGCATTGCTTAGCCGTCTTGAATGCCATTTTGGTTCTCCCTGACAACAGGGAAATTATCCTCATATCATAGCTAACACTGCAAAAGTAGTCTTAAAAGATTACAAAGCATTAAGCCTGGCAAAAGCAAAACAAATACCAGGAGGCAATCTCCAGTGTAAACAATCTGCCAACATTTGAAACCACAACCACAGATGTTTGTTCCACCCTTTGTCATAGGGTCTGGGAAGGGTGTAGCTTCAAACCCTGGCAGCCCAAGTGGCAGTTTTAGAAGAGAAGTTTACCTTAGCAACCACCAACAGAAAACCAAGTGATGAACCCACAATGAAAGGTCACATAATATTTGGAAAGGGAGCTTCACTTTATATAGTATTTAACAAAGGATGAAAATATAAGAAAAGGTTGCATTACCCGATAGACAGTGTTTGTTCTACCAGAGATCAGCTCTCAGAACACATTTTCCACTACGTCATTTGTGAGGTAGGGAAGCTATTCCTTCTAAACATAGAAATGTCCCTGTATTTAGGCCGGGCACGGTGGCTCATGTCTGTAATCCCAGCACTTTGGGAAGTCGAGGTGGGTGGATCACTTGAGGTCAGGAGTTCGAAACCAGCCTGACCAACATGGTGAAAACCCATCTCTACTAAAAATACAAAAAAAAAAAAAAAAAATTAGCTGGGCGTGGTGGTAGGTGCCTGTAATCCCAGCTACTTAGGAGGCTGAGGCAGGAGAACCCGGGAGGTGGAGGTTTCAGTAATCCGAGATCATACCACTGCCATTCCAGCCTGAGCAACAGAGCAAGGCTTCATCTAAAATAAAAATAAAAAATAAAAAAAAAAAAAAAACCAAACCAAACCAAAACAAAAATAAATAAAAAACTGTCCTTGTATTTAAAATACATGTGGATGGTGATGACATCAGAAGATAACAAGTAGCTGAATTCACCCTGCAAGTTCCCCAGGTGTCCCTGGTATGAAAATAAAATATGTGTCCATTCACAAGAGATGCTAACTATCTTACCAGTTTTGCTAAGAACACTGCCATCAGCATGGCTGAATATTTTTTCTTATGTATTGTGCAAGGCAATTCTGTCAAACAAAAGAGTTATATATCTTTCAGCTTCATTTAAGCAAGAATAGGAGTTCCTATGAAAATTTCACTATAGTACAGATAAATAAATATATATATATATACACACACACATATATACATATGTGTGTGTGTATGTATTGGTACACATATATATTGGCTTTGATTTGGACTTTCACATTTCAAGTTCTGCATTTTATGTCTACTATAAAGGATAAAAGTAAGTAGGAACAAGAATATTCCATTGAAAAAGAAAACGTAGCAGTGGAGGTAAACACATTTCATTTCATTACATTATAGAGAAGATAGGGCTTACGATGGTGGGAGCGTAATATTAGAAATAAGGGTTCAAATGAAGGTAAACCTCATGATATCTGGAAAATGAGCAATCTGATCTAGATTCATGAATATAAAACATTTTTTTTCTCCAAACATAACTGAATACAGAAATTCATCTAGTAGCAGAGCAAAGAAAAATGGCTCTGATCACCAGGTAGGCCAAATAGTCTTATATAGCCATTTGTTGTCCAGGGCAATTTTGCTTATTAAGTCTGTTTCCTCCCAGTTAACCTTCCTTCCACGAGCCCCTGAAGCTTGATGTCTGAACTCAGGGATGGTTTGGAAACCCCTGCTTAGGCAGTCTTGGGTCTTCTCAAATACTGCAGTCTAATACCATGTCCTGCCTGCTCTAAACCTGACTCCTGCTCCTTCCATCTGTTTTTCCCAGTTTGCAGATCTGGCTTGTGTATTCACTCTCTACATGTCTATGTAAGTAACCACATTCACATTGGCTGAGAAGTCGTCACTTGCAAAATAGTCCTTATTGAATTCAAGAGCCAACATGCTCTATGCTCCTTCTAATCCAGCTGTTCTCAACCTTGGCTGCACATGGAATCACTGAGGGAGGCCTTGGTCTGAAATAAAGCCTACACACCTCCCCAGGTGATTCTAATAGTCAAGCCAGGTTTGAGAAGCACTCTTCTTATCTGCTTACTCTCCTCCTTCTGTTCTAACACAGCTGGACCTCAGCCAGACCATACATTCAGTGATGGCAGGTTTGTGTCTATTTTACTCAGCTCTTTACCTTTAATGCTGGTTAACTTAATAGGTGTTAAATACATGCCAAATGAATTAAGCAGTCTACACTGCCATTTACCTAAGGTAAAGATGTTTCAAAATAAAGGCAATAAATTTGAGTCCAAGAACAATAAACACTGAAAATGAAGTCCCCGTTAATATATTTTAGAAATCCTCCTTAAGTAAGAAAGATAAATGTATGACTATATGCCTAAGGCTTATGAGAAATAAATCACAGTAAAGTTGGGAGAAAACAAGGCAGTAGGTTTCAATAAGTTGGTTGCCATGGAGACTAGGGTTTTGATGACAATAACACTGATAGCAACTGTGTTCATTCCTGACCAATTTAGAGCACTTAACTATTCACAAAGCACTGGGGCATAATTAAGCCTCAGAGCAACCCCATGATACAGTTGGACAGTTACCATCCTTCATTTCCCAAATCAAGAAGGCCTGACTCAGAGAGTATCTGCTGCCTAACGAGCAGCCAGATTCCAGATCCCACTCGGATTGCCAAATTAAGCAATTAAAAATACGTAAATATGTTCCAAATATCACTGGGGACATACTTATACTGAAAAAATTATTTGATTTTTATCTTAAATTCAAATGTAAAAAGGCATCCTGCAACCTCAGGTTCCAGGCCAGTTTTTTTTCTGTGAAAAGAGTATTTTAGATTCGAAAGTCACGGTGGACCCTCTTGGATTAAATGGGCTGCACTGTGGCTCCTGCCTTCTCTCCTGACTCTGAGATTAGGCCTTCCTGAAGGCTTGCACGTGTCCAGCTCTTGGCCTGTGACTTACTCCAGCACAGCAGTGGGCTAAGCCAAGCGAGAAAAGAGGGTGGCAAAAACCACACAAATGATGTCTCTCAGTGTTCCAGGGCCAACTCTCCATGTGGACTCTGTGGGTTTTTTTTTTTTTTTTTATTTTTAGTAAGTAATACAGAATGATACATAATTCAAAGATATAAGAAACTGAAGCCAAGCCTCCCTCTTACCCTCAGTTTCTGGGACACCCTTCCAGAGATACTTTATTCATATACAAACACAAACATATCTTTAGATATAGCCTTTTAATTTTTCTACAAACAGTTAACATACTATATATCATTCTGTGCCATGCTTTTCTTCACTGAATATATCTTGGAGATGGTTATATTATCTATCTGTTTCTCTAAAGCTTCCTCATATCTTTAACTGCTGCATAGCATAGCTTTCCATTGTATAAATGTACCATAATTTAATTAATTGGTGCCCTTGTGATGAATAATTTTCCAATCTTTAGCTATTAAAAGCAATGTGGTGATAAATCTTCTTGTATTTAGGACTAAATGTGGATTTCTGAGTATAGCCATGGAAGAAGACCCTTGAAAGGGAACTGCTGAGTTAAAGGAAATGTGCATTTATACTTTGGTTAAATATTGCTACACTTTCATTCCTGAAGTTGTGCCAATTTATGTTGGTAGACAATGTATTAGAGCATTTTCCCCATCATCATACAGTGTATGTTACTAAACTTTTTGATATTTAAACAATTTGATAGATAAAAAATGGTATCCCACTGCCATTGTAATTTGAGTTTCTCTCACTATGAGTTAAGTAGAACTTTTTTTGTTTTTGAGACAGAGTCTTGCTCTGTCACCTAGGCTGGATTGCAGTGGTGTGATCATGAGTCACTGCAGCCCTGAACTCCTGGGTTCAAGTGATTCTCCCACCTCAGTAGCTTCCAAGTAGCTGGAGCTGCAGGCATGAGCCACCACACCAGGTCAATTTTTAATTTTTTTGTAGAGATAGGGTCTCACTGTGTTACCAAGGCTGGTCTTGAACTCCTGGCCTCAGGTGATCCTCCTGCCTCAGTCTCTCAAAGTGTTGGGATTACAGGTGTGAGCCACCATGCCCAGATGACATCTTTTTGTATGTTTAAAAGCCACTGATATTTTTGTGTGTGTGTGATGTCCTTGGCCTACTTTTTAAATTGGGTTGTTGGGCTTTTATTACTGATTTACAGAAATTCTATAAATGTATTAAGAAAATTAACTGGATATCTGTCATTCATGTTGTCATGTTCCCCCAGTTCATTTGTCTTTTGATTTATAATCATTTCAATGCAGAACTTAATGAGGTTTGAAAACACCTTCTATTTACATGAGTATAAGACATGTATCTAGGTTAAAAAAGGATTATTTTCAACAGCACACAAGATTATCTCCACAACTATAACAGCTACCATTTGCAGGAGGACTTATTATGAGTCAAGTCATAGGCTAATCACTAAATACTCATCTATTTAAGTAAGCACTGCAGTCCTATGAGAAATGCACAATTGACTCATTGTACCAGTGGTTCCTAAGATTTATTTGGACCTAAAGCTAGTCTGAAATACAATTACTAACCCATATGGAGTTTGTTTTTGGTGTATTCCCAACTTTTCCATCCAGCTTCTCTCCTCACCACAGCATTTCTTCACTCTTTTCTCTTCCCCTTTCCACCCAGAGTTCCCACTTTCCTCCCCTCATATCTTGTATACATTCTGAGGAAGAGCCTATTTATAATTCCCTAGATTTTCCTGCCAGCTCTCAGCCAGTCCCTACTAGAGTGCACACTGAACAGCGCCCCCAAACTTGTAGAGCACAAAAGCAATTTTTAAGATGCAAAAAATTCAAACATGCATAAAATTAGAGCTGTGATAATTCATTTATATGATAAAGGGCAGGGGATTATTTGCAGAAATGGATGACCTATGAAGCTTCATATTCTGAATGCACATGTCCAGCCCTGTCTAGACTGTGAAGAGCATTGGAAAGCCCCTCTGGAATTTGAAGCATTGTGAATTCTAGAGAACAAGTGCCCAGGATTTGGAGTCAGAAGATGCTGTCCTGATTTACCCTCTCTGTTAACCATGAGCCCTGGGGTAATAGTGTAGCTGATATTTTAGAATCAAGTAGCTCTTACTTAGAATAACAACTCAGCCAATCAGTGCATGATTTCAGGAAATGTAATCAACCTTCTCCAAGCCTTAGTTTCTCAGGTGTAAATGGAGATAATAATATGAATCTCACAGAGACGTTTGTGAAAATTTAATAATATACACGGAAAGTGCCCAGCACAATTCCTGGTGTAGTATACATTCTCAGTAAAGCATGGTCTCAGATTTTACATCTGTCAAGTCATTGTAATACTATGCTATCAAAAATTTTATATTTAAGTCATAAATAGCAGTTTCCTCAAATTCTATCATTCATGTACCACTTTTGGGGTTTTGCCATATCTGTGCACCAATGGTACTAATATTACTTAATGCTTTTAACTGTACTTATCTTTGAAAACTATAGCATTTATTTTAGTTGATTTCATGAAAATTAGCGTATTATCCATGAACTTGGGAGTTGTTGTACTGGTGAATCTAATATGTTTAAAAAATACATAATTATTAGAATAGAAAACTATGGCTATGTGCCCCCTGAAATAATCTCATCAACCACCATTGTATGCCTACTACACCTTGGAAAACACTCATTTATGTGAAAGTTTGTTATTATATTTCCAACCTTTCCTTTTCAGGACTTGGAAGCTAAGGCCCAGAAAGGAGGAGAAACTTGGTCAAAGTCAATCAGACAATGCAGAATCGAGAAAAGTACCTGAACCTCTATGCCCATGCTTCTACCAGCAAGCCTCCTAAAATACCTCTAGTTGAAGCCAAAGTTAGAAACCTTCTGTGAAACTACAGGATTAAAATGGTGATTTTCTGAAGCACCCTTGTTTTTCTCTCATTGTTCTTACCTTTCTTCACCTAGGAGACCTAAAAGGCAGGCGTTTCTTCCCAGAACATGTCTAATAGTGCATACCTGAGATGACCCAGCATAAGCCTTTCTTGGTTTAACTGTAGGAGCCCAGGGGTAAATGGAACGGAACCAAGGAAGGCAGAGAGATTGGGGTTGTCAACATCATATCCTGTTTGGAGACTTCTGGAAAAGTCGTCTGATCTTGTTTTACTCTCCTAACCAAACACTCTCAAGTGTATCAAGCCTTTTGGATGTTTCCACCCATTGCTTCCAAAAATTTAGATATGTTTAAATTCTATGCCTCTAAAATCAAGAAATTCCTAAATACTCCCTAATTGAGAAATAATAAAATTTAAAAGTACATAATAGCAGTTTGGGGACCTACAGAAGTAGCAACAGTGCAGGCAGCTCTGCAATGAGTCATCTTGCCTTTGTTTCTAAGTATCAACCTCAAAAACCAACTAAAGGTTGAAGATGTTGCAGTAGATGCCTATTGTCTGTGACTTCTTATTACCCATCCTCCGACATTTCTGGTCAACAGTACCCTGCTTTTTCTTTGGAAAATCTGCCCTTCCTTATTTTCAGTCCAAATGATTTGAATGGGGCTGACTCTAACCCTTAACCCCCTTTCCAGGGATGGTTACATGACCCAGACTTGAGCAATCAGATCATCCAAACCCTTTGCCATAGTGATTGGTCCGGGGATACGTGCATGAGCCAACTCAGGTAAATGAGGCTCAATTATGAGAATTTTGTTAGCGCAATTGGGAAAAAGAAGTTTTCTTTCCATGAGAACTATCAGCTATAAGAATGTTGGATGCTTCCATCTGCTGGAGTCCATGAGGAAGGTCCCATGAAAATGAAGCCAGCACAACAACGCAGAGCTAAGACATACAAAGAGATGGAGATTAAATTGAATGGCACTTTTAAGCCTCTACACGCCCTTGAAGCCAGATGTCCCTGAACTTTTAATTTATATTAGTTGATAAAGTCCTTCTTTAGCTTAAGACAATTTGAATTAGAGTATATTTCACTTGGGGGACAAAACAGCTCTGTCAATGCAAAAGTCTGAGTGAATGCATGATGTGCTGATTTCAACCACAAGGGAACAGGGAAAGGTAAAGAAAGAGGCAGAGGTTGTGAACAGGAACAGGACAGTAGAAGGTGCTCAGGAGACAAGTTTCTGGACTCAACTTTGTCCCTACTGTGTGACCTTGAATAGTGAGTTAACACCTCCAAGCCTCAGTTTCCCCATCTGGAAAAACATTAGTGGACAATCAGTAGTTCTCAGACAGAACTCTAGCAACGAGAGGATAATGGGGATTGAGAGTCCCAGACTTGCATTCCGAGGGACTGGCTCTCCTCTTATCTATATCGTATGCCAGGCTTTCTTGTAAGGTTTTGTTAGAAGAATGGGTCTCACTGTTAAAATGGATTAGCTGACCACTTCAGTTCTATTTATATTAAAGTCTAAATTGAATCAAGGCTCAGCTGGGGCCCAATAAGAATGTAGTGCCTGGTTAATAATATTTTCTACTCTGATAGGAGTTGGCCAGAAGCCAAGGTCAAGAACTCAATCCCTGGAGGATTTGCTTTCTGCAGACATAAAAAATTGTTAATGACTATGATCTGCATCCCTGTCTTGAGAACTGTCTTAGAGATGTGGGTCATTGATCACAGAAGGGGCTGGGAAAAGGAATGTGGATGATTCCAAATAGTCACTAGCTCTGCCTTAAATGCCAATACAAACACCACTGCCAATGCTCAAGGCAGGCAACCTCTTCATAGCTAGAACACAGAGGGTGGTGTGCCTGGAGGCTTTTGTTTCTTCTCAAGACAGTGTAGAAAAAGCTGAGAAAACAAAGAGCACTTGTTTCACAATTAACTGCACAACAGCTGACGTATATCCACAGTACTCTAAATTAATACGGATTTGCTTTTCTTTATAAAGACCACATACACATTGTAGTGGAAATCAGATGGGAGGATAATTTTTATGAAAGCATGTAACAGTATTTTTATAAAAACATAAATTATGATTACATTAAAATATATTAACTTCAAGGCAAGTTCTGACACTGTATGCAAATTTAAAGTATTTCAATTTTTTAAAAAGTGTATCTTAACAAATAAATTTTAGCACCAATTGCCAGAATGTGTTGTCCACCACTATAGTCAAAACAATTTTCTTTTATTTCAACTAAAAAATTGTAAATGGGACTAAAGTCTTTATGCAACTATATACTCCAGTAATAATATTGATCTTGCCAACAGTAGCTGAATATTTAATTAACTTTAAAAAACATGCTGAAAGATAATAAACTAAACATAAAAAACTATTTTTTCCTTAAAGTCTCTGTGTAACTAGTTGCTTTCTCATTAGAAAGCTATTTTTCAAAAGTATATATAACATACGTAATTTATATTAATAAAAAAGTAAAAAGTTGAAATTTCTTGAGGTGTAATTTATCTTGTTGGTTAACTTCTGATCTCTATCATTTTGCTTACATGTGCCATAGATACACAAAAGCCAGATGAGGGGCAGGGTGATCAATCTTAGGAGAGGGCGATAGTTAAGTCAGACCAGGCAGAGTCAAGACAAGAGGCAAGTAAAGGGTTAGTTGAGGGCAAGTTACGAATGCCTCAGAACACATCTCAGGATTTGGAAACAAGCAGTGGTCTGGTCAAATCCAAACTGGAAACACAGATGGCTTCAGGGTTAGACAAAGTCAGGAGGGCAAGACTAAGCTAGGCAGGGGTGTATGTTGACACTGGGAAAAAAGATTCGGTTTTACCAGATGACAAGGAGTTTCAGACAGCACCTTGGATAGCTCCCTGGGCAAGAGGTACTTTGACAAAACTAAGACCCTAAGAAGTAAAGAATCTTTTCTTCTAAGCTCCAGACTTCCCAGTTGGCACCACCCCTTGATGGAATTAACTTGGTCCCAGGAGCCTAGGGTAACAAGTTACAAGCATTCACTGGAAGACTTAAAACTCTAGGGACAGTGTCTATGCCCCATGGTAAAAGGCTCTTTGTTGACGGTAATACTGAGGGGAAGAGTTATTGTCCTCCCAAACTTCAGACAATTTGTTTTCCAAATGCCTTATCGCACCTAATTTGGGAACAGAAGATTATTCTAGGACTAGCATTGCTGTGAATGACAAGGGACCCTGTAGTGTAGCTTTAATGTGTTAATGTTTACCCTTGATTTCTTATTGCCCATTTTAGGTACTTATATTTACAGATAAAAGGAAGTGTGATATAGTAAATTATGTATCTGTTAGATGTAATACAATTCTATATTAAAACAAGTTTAATTTTCCCCATCACTGCAATTTCAGATATAGTAAAGATCATGATTTAAAAAAAAAAAAAATCCCTGGGTTTGATATTCATTCAGGACTCTGTTGCCAGACTTTTCTCCTTTCTGGCCAAGTACTGTTACCAGTGGAGAAAAGTTGCCTTCAGCTGACTCCTCACTAGTAGAGCCTAACAATTCAAGTTCAAAGACATATCATTTATCTCAACATCCTTTGGTTGTACTTGCCTTATGGTTTCAGTGGATCATAATAATGGGGAAGCCAAGCTCATTCCAAATGGTTTATTCACTGAATTGAAAACACAACATTTAGATTATTAATCAAGTTAATAAAAGATTTGTATAAAATTAACCTAGGAAAGGAATCAGGCAGAGGGAGAAAAATAAAGACATTGTAAGTGGAGTAAAGCTTAGGCAGGGGGTGAGGTGAGAACATAGAACCACTGGGGATACCTATCTAGTGTGTAATTGTGACTATATGGAGCCCATGGCATGATGATGTGGAACCAGCTCTGAGTTCATTCATTCTGCAATATTTGTTGCGCATCTACTTTATATCAGGTACTGTCCAAGTCCCTAGAGATAGAACTGTAAACAAAACAGATTTTCATCACATTAGTTATTCCTTTCTGGCAATCTTAAGTCAGGTCACCTTGAGTGAGAGCTGTCTAGGTGACAGTTCTTCAGAGGCTATGGCCAAGGTACAACATTAGGAGGTAGCTAAATAGGAAGTCAGACTTGCAAGTGGATACATGAAAGACCTGAGTGAGAGATTTAAGGGTTATGAGTCTCCCATCTGACAGAGACCTCACAGCATATACTTTGAGAAGTGCCAGGTGAGCAGAAGAAGATTCCAGCATATTTTGATGCCAGGGAGGAGTTGATACATTAGAAAACACGTAGGTGATACTTAGTTGGGTTTCTTTGTATGGCTTGAGATCACAAAATATTAACATTGGAAAAGACTCAAGAAGTCACTGAGGCCAACTAACTCCCTCTCTCAATTATTCTTAAGTCTCTTAGCTAATTAGTGGTAAAGCCAGGGCATGCTCATCTTTACTGAAATGGAAGCAAGATGTTTCTCTGTGTCCCTCTCACATTTAATTGTGTCTGGCTAAAGAATCTCCTTGATAATAGCAAATTGAATCCACATTAATAGATATAAACTTAAAGTACTACAGGGCATTCACTTTTTATTTTTCCTTGGGCACTTGATAGGCTGGGCTTTGGCTTGGGATAAAAGGTATTTAAAAGAAAGAAAGAAAGAAATCATGCGTAAGCATGCAAAGAGGAACACAGCCAAGGGAATGGAATGCAATGCCTGACCTGGAGCTCTCTGGCTTCTTTCAGTGAGAAGTGCCATCCTTGTCTTCAGTTACAACCCCCTTCTGGCATGTGACTTACTGCTTTTATACAGAATAGACTGTCATAAGTGGTGGATTGAACAGGACTTGGTTTGGCTTAGGAGACATATTATATCCATGCGAACAAAATTTTCACTGAACTATGAATTCCTTAATTGCTTTAGTTATAGAATGAGCAACACTTTTTTTTTTAAAAAAGCAACTGATACATGAACTATTTTCCAAAACTCTAGTACAAAACAAATATAACTTTAAAAAATGAAAATGAGAGAATCCCATAGATATACACTTTAAAATAAAATACTGATTTATTACAGTACTGCTAAACATCAGTGGTACAACATAAAGAGAGAAGGAAGGGCAACAGTGGACAAACCACCCACTCATATCTGAAAATGAGACAACAGCAGCCACAGCTCCCTTCCAGTGTTTTCAAAAGTTGGCCAGGCTGGCTGTTGTGGATTCTGATTTTACTTATAAAATAAAATGTCCTATGATTCCTTTTTGTTTTTTTCATCTTTAGCAGGAGACTCTAGGAGCTAAACATGCTTTGAAATTTTATGGATGATAGGTAGTGTCTTCTAGAATAGATCCATTGCATCTATTTTTTTTTTTTTTACATTTTCAACATTGCTTTTGGACAATGTAGTGGGGGAGAGGCATTTATTAGAAAGTTCTGACTTGCAGGTGGCATTGTATTATGTGCCAAGAGTGAACCAGGTAGAGGAAGTTGCTCCTTAAGCTTGCAGGTCTGAAAGAACAGAGAATTGCCTCTCTTCAAAGGAAAGTAACTTCCATGACTGGCACTTTTCTCTCATCAGCCCTCAAACAGTAATTATGCCAGAAACAGATTCAAACCTGGGCTAGTCACTTGTAGCAGGCTCTCTGGACATAAAGCTGCGCCTGACTTTCCTTTCATATAAAAAGAAGTCCGGCCACTTCTTTATCGGATGAGGCAGAAAATACATATATATATTTATATATTATATATAATTTATACATATATAATATAAAATATATATTATATATATATATATAAATACTCCAATAGTCTTGCAGAGGTTAGAAGAATATAGCACTCCCAAATAGAAACAACTGAGTAAAAGCATAAAAAAAAATAGGATATTAAATGAAATACCATCATTCCATTCACTTTTTAAATATGTGAATTACAGACTTACTTCCATGGGGAAATTATATTAGAAGCCTGGCTTTTGAAGACAGTTTTTTAAAAAGAATGAATTTGACATTTCCAGAACAACTATAATTCATAGAGATTTCTGTAGCTTACATAAGGGCTGCTACCCACACCATCTTATTTGACTTCCCCAGCAATCATTTAAGAGGATATTATTATTCTGTGTTCTCTATATCATATATATATATATCATCTATCTATATATATCATCTATCTATCTATATATATATATATATATATAGAGAGAGAGAGAGAGAGAGAGACAGGGTCTTGCTATGTTGACCAGGCTGGTTACAAACTCCTGGACTCAGCTACATTCTCTATATTCTAACCCTTCACAGTCTGTATCAAGAAGCAAGATGGAAATTCCTGTAAGCATTTGTTTCTTCTCTTTTATTTTCCCGGCCCAACAGGCCTAAGCCACATTCATCTCGTGGATGACACTGGAGCTGTGACAGTCCGTGATGTCCAGGCTGGGTGTCTTTTATTTTTATTGGAAATGAGATTATCACAGGTAAGAACATCTGGCACAGGCATAGGAGGTGACAGGTGAGAATTAGGTGATTTGATTGTAACTGGTTAGCTTCCTTAGATATTCCCAGGAGGAAGTAATGGCCTCAGGGGGCCTCAGAAAAAAAAAAGATCTCTTGAAATTTCTTTCTCTTGGTGGACTGAGCCTGTGGCTAGCTCATACAATGACTATGAGACCCTCAATTTGCTGAATCTATCCACAAGTTTCTACACTCTTTGGGAGACTGGTTAAAAGTCTCATGGAGCCACCAAGAGACTCAGGAAGACTGAGAACATGTAAGGAAGTTTCATTGTTTTTGAAGGGTTATTTTATTATCCCCAAATTTTATTTCTGTTGGTCTATCTGTGGAAATGTGCGGTTATGTACACACACACAAACCATATTACAGACAGACTCATAATATGAAACATTAAAGTTTTGATTCTGTTGTTCTGAATACGCTTTGGTGCACGGAGACCTGGCAGGACTATAAAAATAAGGTATAACAAACTCATCCCATGCAGGGTGGGGAGAGGACAGTGCCTCCCTGGTCATCAATCACAATGACACATTTGAAGCCCAAGTCAGCTCTCCACTCACAGATTTGGATATTCCCTCCCCCTCCAGGATGGTTCTTGTGGCTTTCCATTGCTCTTGAGCCCAAGATAAACATCCTCAAGATCTGACTTAGCATCTATCACTAGACCAAACCACATTACCTCATTTTCCTGGTCCCTGCCTACTCCCAAATTAAATCTTACTCCTGGCCTGCCCTTCCCCTTCCCTGTCCCATCAAGTTCTCTCGTTTGCATCAAACAAACATCTGACAGTCCCTCTTCAGCCAGAGTCTCAAAAATCAAAAACAAAAAAAAGGTACTTTTCAGCCCTATGTAAACCATTTGGCTCAACAAACATTTATTATAAAGTGCCTACTTTATGCCAGGCAGAAAACAAAACCACATCAAAGGGCCTGCCTCAGTGAGCTGACAGTCTACTGTGGAAGCATTATGTTCCAGGGATGCTTCAGTCAGGGCACCTAACCGGACCAGTAACCCCAAATCTCTCTTCATTTGACAGTGGAGGACTTTTAAAAATTAGGTGTTTCCACACTGTTTTTCACAAAATAGGAACTAGACCTGTTTTGGGATTAAAATCTTCCTGATCATTTAGAAACTTTGCAATATTTTCCATTCCTCGATGTTCAGTTTGCATTTGGCCACAAGACGTGGTTTAGGAAGAGCTGTTGGCCGCCAACTCACACAGATTGGCAAGGACACATGGAAACCTAGGAAACTGACTGTGTAAACAAACAATACTCCCAAATACACAGGCAGCCCAACGAACTGCCCCTGCAAACACCACCACTGCAGAGCAAGGCACTTTTTTTCTTCACAAAGGGCCTTAAGGTAAAAAATAAAAATAAAAATTTCCAGCAATAGGAAAATGACTAAATAGATTATGATCCATATTACAGACTGTTAGGCAACTATTAAAAATAATGAGTTAGATCTCTATTGACTTGGAAATGTCACGTGTATGAATGTGTGTGTATATATGTGCACATACATGTATAGTGTTACAGCACATAAAAACATATGTACACTTTCATAAGCTTAAAAATAATGTTTCTGCATACATAGAGTAATTGTGGAAAGATGCATGTGGCATGCTGCTTTGATAACATTAGCTACCTCAAGGAAATGGGAAGAGGAAGACTATTAATCTATTAATTAGTCATTTATCCCCCATATTCTGTATTACTTGAATGATCATAAAAGCATGAACAGTTTGGTCATTTAAAATAACCAATAGTGTATTAAAGCAAAAACAGGAGATGGAAAAAATACTCTCTGCCCTACTAAATGAATGATACGTTTAAAGTGTTTCAACATACACAAAGTAAATAAGAATAATATTTTGCAATAGCACTTGTAATTACATAACATCTAACCACCAAGAAGCTCTGTTTGCAGACAAACTTTCATTCAGTTTTAATCGACTGCAGCTGCACATGCTCCCACTCAGCCAGATAAAGGGCAGGTGTGTTTTGCTTATGTTGGGGACAGGCCGAAGGTACACCTGTCAAATAACTTCTGCAAGGTTGCGCAGTGAGCTGTGGATCCCAGGGAAGTCCTCTGAAACTCACCCATTCAAGTGTTCATGAGAGGTCTCTGGTTTGCAAAGGGCAGATTTATTATGACATCTGAGAATAAGCAAGTAGCCATTTTCCTGTCAAAAACCCAGAAGTGGCCATTACATGTGCAGTTTAGAAGTAATTAGTCCAGTGCTCACAAATAACTCATGGAGGCTGACCAGAAAGCAAACCCCCTTGGCTTGGATTCATAACCAGCCAGCAGACCACCCACACTGTATGCTTAAGGACCATGTGTGCTCATCAACAAAACAATAAGATCTGACAGTCTAGGGCTGTTTATACTCATGGTACTCTGCTGGGTGGCTCATTCAGTAGGAGAGAATAGTTAAGGTCATTTTTATAGCAGTTTATAATGTCATGAATTTGTTCCTTGAACAAGCCCTTTGAGAGCTTCTGTGTCTCAACATCAGAAAATCATCCTAGATCTACATTTGCACACAACAGTCTATGCCAGTGAGATTCATTCTTTTGGGAGCTCTGCTAATAATGCAGGGTAAGTGAGCCAATAGTCATCTATAGCATCTCAGGGCTTCTCCTTGGGGTGGAGGGTCAAGTAAAGCATGGTTTATTACCAATGGGTGTGCATCAGAGGCCAGAAGATGGTGACCCAGCTGGTGTCTTGACAACAAAACACACCAGCTAGGGGGAGGCTGGAGTGAAGATAAATTCTGGAAGATGGCTCCTTCTGTGCTAACCCTGAGGTCTTGAGATTCTCAGACGGACAGTTTGTGAAGTAAAGATCAATTGGAGCTGGTCACCTGAAGCAGGCTCAGTTTGCTCTGGGCCGTCCAACATCCCCACTTCCTAAGGAGGTAGAATTCTTCAGGGAAGGGGGCAATAATTCTGAATGTGCAAGGCCTGATGATGAGGATTTTTGTTGGCAGGGCATGGCAGCTTGCATGATAGGCTTGACTACCCATTGTTTCTTAATTAACAGCTGAGAAAAGAAAAGAATTTTCATCGGAGGAATGCAAGTCCTTTAAAATTTTCAGGCCCAGAGAGACATTAAAATGAGGTAGCAGTCACATCCTACTCCCAGCTTTGAGCTATGTTTTCATGTCTTGAAACTGCTTGCTATTGCTCAGGTAGCTATAAATCAACCTAATGATGCTACACAGGGTACTATAACCCACACCCTATACCTTAAGCATGTATATAGCCAATCATTAATCAACGTTATTTCTGTAAACCAATGAGAATTCCTAACAAACAACTTTGTATTAGCTCACTGCCTGTCTCCTTTCTTCGCCTTTAAAAACTTGCTTATAACAAAGGTCAACGGAGCTCATATCCAAGGTTGCCTGGATCTGAGGCTTCTGGGCAGCTGTCCTCACTTGGCTTGTGAACTGTTTAAATTATATTTTGTGCCTCAGCCTCTTCATTTTAGGTTGATGTAGCATAAAACAGCATGTGGGCACTTTGAAAAATACCCCTGAAGGGGCCTAAGGTAAAACATAAACATTCTGAAGGGGAGAAACAGGGGGTAAGAGGGAGTTATCAGATTGATTTAGGGTAAGATACACAGATTAAATGGTGTGTGCTCTTACAGAGTCACCTTGGATATCAATCTGGCATTCAAGATGATTTTGCAAAAGCAGATGAACCCCTAATTGTCATGATCTCACACACTGTGCATTACAGCAGTTATTTTTTTCTATTTCCTAATAAAAATTATAAACAGGAATGAGTGGAGTTGACTTTTGAGTGGGTAAAGTGAAGTCTCTGAAATTAATGAATTGATTCCGAGTTTCAAGGGACACAGACATACAAATGAAGTTTTCTCACCTGTGAATATCAGGGGCAGTGTTGTCACTTCACACCTTTTGTTGTTTGGGCTGGGCTTGCAAACTAGCTTGCCTCTCCTGGAATGAATCCCTGCTTTGTTTCTTGCAAATAGACCAACACAGTCAAGAATGGCTTAGCATTGACATCTCTGGTTCATGGAATCCAATAAGAAAGTCCAAATGGCCTGCACTTCTTGGAACATCCAAAGAGGAAGCAAGGGTCAATGATAACTATACTCTATTCTGTAAGTGACACATACGGCACTAACATGACACTACCATCATCTCAATTTCACGTGAAGACAGAGTTCAGAAATAATTCCTGATGCCCATTCCATGCATCGGGGAGCCGTGCTGTCTAAATGTCAGCCACTAGCCATTTAAATGTGGCTATTTACATTTAAACTAACTGAAGGGAAATAAAATTAAACATTTCATTTCTCAGTCACACCAGCCACATTTCTACTGCTCAATAGCCACATTGGGCCAGCAGCTATAATACCGAACAGCCCAGGTACCCAACATTATCACAGAAAGTTCTATTGGACATCACTGATCCAGATTAACCTTGGATATAACCTTAGGCCTTTATGATGACAATCATCCACCAAGTTAGAACAATTAAAGTGTCAAGAGGAAGGGAGGAAGAAGGAGGGTTTCACCTCTGTTGCACATCAGCTTCATTCTTTGACGTGATCAATTTATACTTTTTCAGTCTTACAAAAAGCCTGTGAAAACGTGGCCTCAAGCTCTCCCCACATTCTGGAGCCACTAGTAACCATGAGAGAACCTAGCATAAATTAATCCCGGACCCAAACACAGGAAGATGACAGGGTTTTTATTGTGCTAACAGATCGTCTATTATTTAAACTACTTCCTGATGCTGGCATATTATTTAAGAAAAAGAGTGACCTGGCATTTGGGTTTCTCTCCTTTAACTTGTGAAGAATTCTAAGGTCTGCATTCCTGGGGTTTCACAGCCATATATGACAATCTCCAAGGGAACGCTCTGTGCTGCTTTTGCTCTAACAAACTGCTTTGCTAACCCTGAGCCTTGACACCTAGTTTAATAGGAAAGGCTGAAGGGACTATTTTTAGAGAACAATCTGTTATTGAAACTCCCTCATGTTTCTACTCAAGAGTATAAGCATTCTCTAGAGTACAAAATAAAACATTCTACCACAAGCAAGTGATCCAAATCCAAGAGGAGAGAGGCATCATACAGAGCTGGAAGAAGAGCACCATTCCTCCAAAAGCACTTAAAAAAAGTTTGTTCCCAAAACAATCCAGTCTAGGACTGAGGCAGCCTCTTTTCCAATTGAAAAGGATGAAGAAGTCAGTGCCATCTCAGAATCATTATACACTCCAAATCTAGGTTTACCATCTCTAAAGGGATGGAATAAGATGTTTTTCTTTGCCACAACATTGGTGAACAGGATCCATTGCCTAGGGAAGAGAGGCCCTAAGTACCGCCATTAATTTTTTTTTTTTTTTTTTTTTTTTTTTTTTGAGGCAGAGTCTCATGCTGTTGTCCAGGTTGAAGTGCACTGGTGTGATCTCGGCTCACTGCAACCTCTGCCACCCCTGTTTAAGCGATTCTCCTGCCTCAGTCTCCTGATTAGCTGAGACTACAGGCACCCGCCACCACACCCAGCTAATTTTTGTATTTTTAGTACAGATGGGGTTTTGCTATGTTGGCTAGGCTGGTCTTGAACTCCTGACCTCGTGATCCGCCCGCCTCAGCTTCCCAAAGTGCTGGGATTACAGGCTTGAACCACCACACCTGGCCCTTCCATTAATTTTAAAGGCAGCTGTCAGGAAGCCTTCAACAACCCACGGCTTAGGAAAAGGGGCCAGAGCTGACTCAACTGTCCCTACCTGCCATCACAACCCTGAGACTCAGCCTTTGTCATGTCACTGGGCATTTTGGGGAGCACACTGTTCCCAGTGAGAGAGGATTCTCTTGCCTGTATGTCCTGGGGAGACTGTTAGATATCTTCTTTTTTTCCCTTCGCAACATGTGCTGAAGATTTCCCTCCATCAGTACTTAGTGAGCGCCTGCTTTCTTCCAGACGGTAGCAGTGTGCGACTGCATGGATAGACTCATCCTGGTCTCCTTTGCTGGACATTTGGGGTGCTTAAAATATTTTGCTGGTGTCAATGCCATTATTAACCTTGAACATGTGTCATTTCATACACTTGTAGGTGTAGTTGTAGGCTAGATTTCTGAAAGTGGGACTGCTGCATCCAGGGCCAATGCATCTGTAATCTTGGTAGATATTGCCACGTTCCCCCTCATTGGGTTGTAAACTGTTGCTTTCTTGCCATCGATGTATTAATATGAATGTCTATTTCCTCACGGCTTCCCACACAATCCTCAACCCAGGAAGTTTATTGTACCTTAAAACTTTTAAGTAACATTTCCTAAAGTGTCTAAGAATCACCAGGTGGAGTTTGTTTAAAATGAAGATCCTTATAATCCACCTGCAGATATTCTGATCCGGTAGCCTGGCTTAGAGCCTAGGAAACTGCATTTTAAACATATATTGTAGCGATTCTGGTGCAGGTGATTTCATGACCAATGTTTTTGTAAGGCATTCAGAGGCTAGCGCATCCCTGCCGAATCACAGATGTGGGTTTTATAGGCTGAGCTGCAAAGGCAGTGCTGTGCAGGGGTTAGGGTCCTGGATTTGAAATCCACACTGCCCAGGTTTGAACCCTGGCTTCATTGCTTGCTAGATGTGTGCTCTAGGGCAAGTTACTTCATCTCTATGTGCTGTTGTTTTGTCTGTAAACTAGGGCAAATAGTATTATTGCTTTTAGGACTCAGTAAGCTAAATGTTGTAAACACTTTCAATAATGGGTGGTTTCTTCTTATATGGTAGAAACTGCTAGCTAACAACCTCAGTATCAATTCTCCCCATCTTCCATGGTAACAGAACTCCTGATTTTTGGCTGGGCACATCCACCAGAATAAACACTGTATTTTTTCAGCATTCTTTGCAGCTCTTTGTGACTGGCCAATGAGACAGAGCAAGACAGGCTACATAATTCAAGGAGTCCATACAAGAAGAAAATGCAGGGCTCTTTGCTGAAAAAGCAGGAAAAGGCTGCTGTTAACGGTATTAAATGTAAAGCTTTTTCATTTCTTCCAGGATCTCTCTCGACCTGTCATGATGATTTTTATTTGCCCTTTTATGTTGCTCCCTCAAGCACACAGACACTTGTCAGGCAAGAGGAGTCCCTCACTTTGGCGACTCAGTGAAACACAGCCTCTGGGGTTCTTCTGGGTTCCCCATCCTGCCACATGCCAGCCCTGTATTCAGTGCCCTGGTGGTGGCTGGGAAATCAAGCCAGGCGTCTCCTTTTCCTACTGTCTTGCTGCCCCAACCCCCTGCAGACAGTGACCTTTAAGGGTACTGCTGCCTCTGCACACTGGGACAGGTGAGGCGTCCAGGTGAGAGAGCCACTTACCCTCAGGGTGTTGCCCACTTTGTTTGTACATGCCCCATTGTCCCCTTAGATTTCACTACAGAACTGACTCAAACATACATTTATTAAGAATTTCAAAACGGTTTAACTATCTGCTTTTCACTGCAGCGGTCACATGCCCATGGAACCTTAAAAGTTGCATAAGTTTTATGTGCAAGTTGTAGGAAATGCCCTTAAAAATTATCTTTACCTTCCATCTTTCTGCCTGAAATACATCCATAATAGATGGAGAATTTGCCACTGCCTGAGACCATGAGGATAAGGGCCACACTTAGGAATGGCTAAGCATGAGTTTAGAAGGAGCCTGGATGTCAAACAGCATCCTTTCATTTAAAGTTATTAAGGCCAGGGTTCTTACCCTGGGGTCGAGGATTTGATTCCAGACGTTCACGACGTCATATACAAACTATTACATGTCCGTTTTCCTGGGGAGAGAATTCATAGCTTTCATCAGATTCTCAAAAGGGTTCATGACCCCAAGAGTTTAAGAAACATGGCTGGAGGACCGAGCTTTGAACAGCTGCAGACAGAGTTCTCTTTGGCTGTTTATATGTTGAAGTAATCACAGGCACTGTTAAGAGCAATGTAAAATGTAGAAGAGACCAACATGGATAAGATACCATCAGGGCTGGAATGATGAGAGAAGAGACTTGTGTCCAGGCCAGGAGAGAAACTCTAACCCTTCCCTTCCCAGCACTGGTCTTGGTGAGATGAGATTTATGGTTTATACCAGAATCATCAGCAACTTCCACTTGATCACTATTTGAAAGTTGCTAGGATCCTATATATAATTCTCATTATTTGAAAGCTGCTAGCACACTGCCTACAAATCACCACAGAATAGTAGTTTTTTCCAACTAGTCTTTTCAATGTCCTTGGCCAAAAGCCAGAGTTCATGAATCCCTTTAGTAGCTTAAGGAGATGTATCCAAGTTGCAGAGATCACATTGACATTGAAGTGACCATCCGGGAATCTGGACAAGATAAAGAGAGACTCCACTCCCACAAGAATTTCCTTTTGGGATGAATCAGCCTGTATACCAGCTCTTATTTCTGTTTTGGTTTTAAAACAACTAGGAACCTTTATTATAAATATTCAGTGCTCTTCAGGTACAAGATGTACAAGTACCACAAATTAAAACAAATTTGGCTTATCAGAAGTGAAAGCCTTCTTCCTTTTAAACCACATATTTTCAGATACTTAAGCTTGGAAACACATTTGCAGATACGTAAGCTTTACTTGCACTGCCTATTTGTCATTTCCTTACACAGATCTGTGTTGCATCTAAATAGAAGTAATAGGTTGGGTTCAGTGGCTCACACCTGTAATCCCAGCACTTTGGGAAGCTGAGGTGGGTGGATCACTTGAGGTCAAGAGTTTGAGACTAGCCTGGCCAACATGGAGAAACTCTGTCTCTACTAAAAATACAAAAATTAGCCGGGTGTGGCGGTGCGTGTCTGTAACTACTCCGGAGGCTGAGGCAGGAGAATCGCTTGAACCTGGGAGGCAGGGGTTGCAATGAGCTGAGATCACGCCACTGCACTCCAGTCTGGTTGGGGGATACAGTGAGACTCTGTCTCCAAAAAGAAAAAAAAAATAGAATAAAAATGTGTTTTCATCTTTTTTTCTTAAATGTACTTTTCTCGCCTTTAATTTTTAGTGCACTTTTTTTTGTCTTAGCCTTTTCTTTTCTTTTCTTAAATGGCAGAGACAGACACAATTATTTAGCTCAAAGAGACACTATAGTCTCATGGTGAAGAATCTACACTCTCTAGATTCATTCAAACTCAACTCAATATAGCCTGGGCAAGTTACTTAACTTGTTTCACTGTGCCACCATTTCCTCATCTCTCCGTGGGGATAATAATAACACCAATGTCCAGCTCATAGGTTTGTTGTGAGGATTCAATGAGTTATGGCTGGTATATAGAAAATGTTGATAAGTATTAAAGCTACTGCTATTATTCTATTAGATATAGTGTCACCATTCTAAAATTAAGGGCATTTGTAATCTACATTGGAAAGGACTAGAATTCAGGGTGAATTCTCGAGTTCTTGCCTTGAGGAAAGAAGCCTCAGTCAGACTCAGGAATGTACTCATTGGAAACTTGGGCTTTAGGCAGATCAGTCACCCCACAGTGGGACTGGCAATCATGGTGAACCACATTTATTTGAGAAGGTTTTATGCTGAGGTGACACTGCTGGGCAGGAAAACATGATACGTTGTTCTTTACATCAGAATTTAAAACAAGACAAACTAGGTGAGGGTCAGTATCTTCTACCTTCCCCAAATTACCAAAACACTAAAGACTTTCTAATAATAAATAAATCTGAAATTATTATTGTCAGTCATCATATTGATGGCATCTACTTAATTGACAGCTAATCTTTAATAAACTTGATGAGGTTTTAATACTGAGCAGTCCCTCAAATAGTCTAAACGAGGGCTCTTTTAAACATTTGACACTTGAATTTTAAAATTCAGCCTCCCAAGTTACCTCCTTCATATTGTATTTTGTAATGTACTTGTAATATGCTTCCAGGAACTTTTAAGTAAATTAAAGAGAAATGCCAATTTCATTTTTGGTCCCTTCCTTCAGCCTTTGTTCATCTATTCATAAGTAATATTCTCCAAGCTCAGGTGCTCTCCCTCTGCCCCCCAACTTACTGGTTTTTAAAAATATTGTCTGTGTGCTTTTGCTCCAGAATTACTGACTCCTGATACTGTTTCCCATCAACTCCCCAAGTGGAAATGCTTTCAACCAGTGCAGAAGTAAAAAATTACCCAAAGGTTGTATGACGCAAACTCTTTCTTTGGCTTTATCTTACTGATAAGAATAAAAATAACACCTCATGTATGTATGGAATATTAAGGTTCACAAAACACTTTGTGTCTCCACTGTCTTCATTAACCTCACCACAATCCAGGGAGATAAGTAAGGCATATGACAGTTCAGCTCAGAGAAGTTAAATAAGCAGTCATTTCAATCTTATGAAATTGGAAGATCATAAAAATATTTTCACCAAAACCCTAGACTTATGATTCATGCTTGGTTCCTTAGCTAATTATTTCTACTTGCATGGAAAAAAAATAGAGTAACTTCTGAATTCTGGAACCCCGGGGCTGTAGGACAGACTCTTCAATCAGAATTTTCTGGTTTGTGAAAGGAAACTATGACATCTTATGTAAATCAAGTAACGCTCTCAAGTTTTCCTTCATCTCATGGTTGGTCTTCCTTACAAGGAATAGATAGTCAAAACGTATGGTAAAGCACACATTATTAACCCAACACAACCCAAGTTAACTCTATCAAAACCAGCACCAAAAAGGCCTCTCATTCTGACTTTCTGAAAACTGTCTGTTGAGGAATTCCACTAGGTCCTTTTTCATTTACCGTTTATAGAGTTCTGGACAGTGGACATTTGGCATTAAAAGGTAAGTATAAATAAATGACCATTGCTATACAAATATTTAATTGATCATGATTTTTTGAAGGCCTTGCAAATGGCAACACTATTTATCAAAATACCTTTTTAGTGATGTTATATATTTAAATCTCAGAATATTTACCTTAAAAAGGAGGGAGAAAAAAATTGAGTATAGAAATAGCAGAAAAATATATTCTACTATAGAATATATATAGGAAAATAGGCAAATAAAAAATGGGATAAGACAGTAAGTACAGTAGGCAAGGATCTATGACAAATCAATACCCATAAAGATGGACCCAAAATGGACTGAAGTTTGAATATAATTCAGTACTCAACTCGCAGGCCACAAGACCACACCATAGATGAAATATATTGTTATAAGATCTTCTTGTCTCTCTAATCAATCAAACATTCAACTAGTAGGAAGTAACTGAACACCTACTATGTGCTCAGTCATGCACATTCAATGATGCAAATCTCTGGATGCTGCTCAACACCTAGAGGTATTTATACTACACTGCAGTGAATGGGAGAGCTGGTGACTCAAACTCCCTACCTCTTACTGTACTTCTTTCAAACAATAAGCTCAGATTAAGATAAGGAAACTCCACTCTCCAAAAAAGAGGGTGATTCCTCAAACTGTTGATAAGAACTGAGTCACATTTTCTTTTCTTAGCAGTGGAGCTAAAAAGTCTATAAGGCCATATGGGGTTAGCCTTTTTCTCTTTCTCTTTCCACATGCCTGGAGTGAAAAGGTCCAGGACCACTCTTCCATAGGATGAAGATAGGCCTTGCTTTTTCTCCTCCCAAGGAACAGCCAGGTCCATGTCCATTTTGTGTGTGGATATTTCTTAGGAAGCTCAAGAAATCATGGAGTTACTGGCCAAGGAAGGATTTAAGTATTAGTGAATCTCCCACATAGTATGTTGGTTTCTAACAATGCACAATGAAAATACAACCTCACTCACCCTACACTATTTCCAAAGTTCAGCTCATCCCTTTTGCAAACACTTCCCCCTGAGAGGGATCTTGGAGCAGTCTCAGGCAGGGTTGCAAAAAGACACATTGAGACTGTTATTCTTAGTTGAGGAATATGTCAAGAAGAATAAATTCTTCTCCAGCCAAGATCATGCTGACATGAAAACGATGTCCTAGGAAACAAGGCGAGAACAACCAAAAGAACAAACGTTTCTGGCTGAAATTCTTCTCCAACTCTTCCTGTAACTCTTCAGGAGCAAGAAATTCCGGAAAGCAAAGCCATTCCCTCCCAGGTGCTACAGTGTGGATAGGGACCAATGCTAAATATTGACAATCATCTTCAAAAACTTCTCCATCTCAGGAGTTGGAACCTTTCCCCTTTTGTATTCTGAAACAAACTTTGGACTATTTTTCACCTCTACCAGCCATTAAGGAACAAAGTAACTTTCAATGTTAAAACTTATCAGGTATCCTATTCTAAATAAATTATCCAAAGACTATGCATATTCAAAAATATGCTTTTGACCCTATCATCTATAAAGTGTTTACAATGACAAGCCTTGGCTATTGGATCCACAAAAACTTTGAGGCTCCTGAGGCTTATGTTAACATTAGGTTAGCCAAGAGAGCAGGTGGAGATAACAGCCGCATAAGAAAGTTGTGCTATAATTCGAGAAACACTTAAAATACTTATGGCTGTAATAAATATAATTACTATTAATAATCATGTGGCTCCTTACACTTGACCAGGAAAGTAATAACTACGGTAACAGAAAAGCAAAACAGGAACAAGAAGAATAACTATTTTGGTGTGCATGGAAATGAAATGCCACACGTGAGAAGAAAAATCTGCGACAGAAAGAGAAGGTACTGTCCAGGGGATTCACAAGCCAAGGTTGAATCTCAGGTTTCCTCAGATTATTCCTCTCTTGTACACACACAATCCTTCTACTGGGTTCTGCTCCTTCCAAGCAATAGCAAATCCTATCCTTCCTGTCTATGTCTCCAGAACACTCTGCATCCTGGTTCCTCTGGCTCCTCCATGATTACTTCCCTGGTGGGTTGGGCTAGAGCCCCAGTGCTGGTGCTGAGCCCTTCCTTTTCCCCTCAGGGGTTGCCTTTCCTAGGCATGGCTCAGCCAGTGGGAGGGCTGGAGGGAGGAGTTTGGAGAGCTGAAGGAAGAGAGAAACCTGGGTATTTCTCCCTGTCCCTCTCTGCCTTATGCAATATCACTTAGCTTGTGGCTGCATCTCCTATTATGGCTCCAGCATGGTTCCATGGCTCCAGCATGATTCCAACTTTTGCCAGGGACCACTAACTAGCTGGGTGACCATGTGCAATATACTTAAGCTCTCTGTGCTCATCCATCCAATGGGGTCAATATTATCGATAGATAATGAGATAGATATGGAATACCATAAGGCCACTATGATGATTACCTGAAGTAATACCCTTAATGTTCTTAGAATAGTGCTTAGTATGCTGTGAGCGGTACGTGTTAGCAAGGATAGTTCTTCCACACTGTTGTTTGCTGCTATCACACTGAACCACTCTTTTATTGGAATTTTGTTACCTATTTTTGAGGCTTTGCCTTATATCTGTCTTGCTTTACCTAACTTTTAAATCTTACCCATTCATTACAGCATTGTATCTACCTCTTTAAGAAAATTTTTCTGCTGTCCTCTGTCCCCTAATAAAACTCTTCCATTCTTTGGACCTTGAGACATGGTTATATCTGTCCTGTTGCACATATCCCATTTGTCCTGAAATTTAGATGTTTGTCTCCTGTTCCCTTTTGCCTTTTTTTTTTTTTTTTTTTTTTTTTTTGAGATGGAGGGAGTCTCATTCTGTCACCCATGCTGGAATGCAGTGGCACGATCTCACTCCTACCTCCGCCTCCCAGGTTCAAGCAATTCTCCTGCCTCAGCCTCCCAAGTAGCTGGGATTACAGGTGCCTGCCACCACGCCCGGCTAATTTGTTGTTGTTGTATTTTTCGTAGGGATGGGGTTTCACTGTGTTGGCCAGGCTGGTCTCAATCTCCTACCTCAAGTGATCTACCCACCATGGCCTCCCAAAGTGCTGGGGTTACAGGCATGAGCCACTGTACCTGGCCCCCTATTGGGTTTTAGTCTTTTGAAGAAAAGGTCCCTGCCCCCACTGTCATTGAATCCTATCCAGCCCAGTGCTCCCCACCCCCACAGAGGAGGTGCTCAGTAAATGCTGTTGCACTTGATCCCCAACTCCAGGCTGTGCCTCAAATACAGGCTACTCTAGATGCAGAGTCATTATCACGCCTTTTAAGAAGTAGCATCTGTGCCCAGAATACTCATAAAAGAGCCCTTTGCCTATTTCACGAGTTAACTAAAATAAATATTTTCCCCATTTTTATCGTCTCTCATACTTTTGAGATGTCAAAACTGTCAAGCTTAACTCTTCTCTGGATTCTCTTTATAAGTCTTATACCAGCTCACACGGTAGCATGCTTTAAAGTGTATAATTTGTATCAGCTCGAACTAGTTCATTTAAGCCACACAGGACTCTTTATGGGATACACAGATTAGGGATTCTCTTCATTTTAATGATATTGAAAATAAAATGTAGACAAGTCCTTGTATAAGATCACATGGCTCAGCACATTCAGACCTGCATGGGGCTGCCCAAGGTGGCACACTAAGGTATGCTTCTCTGATCTAGTGTCTCAGTGATGAGTTTTTGTCATGGCAACACCACAATGGTGGGCCATACTGGCAGGCAGGCTTATTGCAGCTAGAAAGAGTGTCTAAGAGATGTTTTCCTCATAAGCAATGTGATGTTTTTAAATTATCCAAAAGAGCTGCATCTCCCACTTACATCACCAAGCTGAAAGATCCTATCATTAGGTAATAAACTCATGTAAGATCATACCAGCCAATGACTGGCCCCTAGGATCACCTGATCTCCTTTTCAGATGAAAGAGCTTGGAATCGATTACTTTGTGCTCACTGTACACTTTTTGTCTTGTACTTGATAAGTTTGCTGAAGGTAGGGATATGGGCAACCTTTTTCCTCAAATGTGTAAAGCAAATGAGTTCCACTGCACAACCATTTGATAGGATTGATGGTAGCTGCCTGGAAATCTACTGGAAGCTGTATCTGAGCAAGCAGAAAAGAGTATCCCGACAATATCTATGCCACAGATGAGGGACAGGGAGTGTCCCTCCATGGGACATGGAGATGCTGTACTGCAGATCCCTCTTCAGGACTGAAGGGCTATTACCCCAGATGGTGGGACAGCCACTGGAAAGCAGCCCTCCCCTGGTCAGCCCTCTCTGGGGAATGCCTTCAGTGAAAATAGCTGGCACATCCAAGATCACATGCCTTTTCCTGGATACTAGACATAGGGTTTAACCCTCTTTCCCCAACTTGGAAAAACACAAAAGGGTCATCCGAGAGCCAGAACATTCATGAAGTAGGCTGGGGCCTTCACTGAGGTTGCATTGCAGCACAATTTCTCTATTATCACTTTCTTGTTTTATCTTTTAACATCTTATAGTAAATGAAGAGACATTAAGTTATAAGATAAATTAACATTATTTTCAAAAGATGGCTATCTAAATACTTAGTTCTGAAACACAGTAGTGAAGAATGTTCTTATATTTTTCTTTCTACTTATTAAATACATATTTCCCAAGCATCTACTCTGCGCCCAGTATTGGATGAGGCACTACAAAGATGAACAAGGGTGCATCTACTCTGCGCCCAGTATTGGATGAGGCACTACAAAGATGAGCATCACGAACTATGCTCATCCGTCTCTCACTGAGGCCTCTGCTCAGCACTTTCCTCTTTAGAGAGTCTTTTCCTGCCCACCTGCGCCAAAACAGCTACCCTTTTGCTGTCATATTTCTCTCCATCTCCATGAAACTTATACAACTCAGCACATCATACTGTTGTTTGCCTGATTATTATTATTTTTTTTCTTTTGAGACAGAGTCTCACTCTGTTGCCCAGGCTGAAGTGCAGTGGTGTGATCTCGGCTCTGCAGCCTCCACCTCCCAGGTTCAAGTGATTCTCCTATCTCAGCCTCCTGAGTAGCCAGGACTACAGGCGCCTGCCATCACGCCTGGCTGCTTTTTGTATTTATAGTACAGATGGGGTTTCACCATGTTGGCCAGGCTGGTCTCGAACTCCTGACCTCAGGTGATCCGCCCACCTTGGCCTCCCAAAGTGCTGGAGTTATGCCTAGTCATTTATCTTAAGTTCCCCTCACCATAACCCAAGTTCCATGTGAGACGGATATTATTATTTTACTCTCTGTTGAGTTCCCAGCACCTGGCATCTGAAGATGCTCAGTAAATATTTGTCAAATGAATAAAAAAATTGGGTTTTGCTGAAAACTGCTAAGTTTTTCTAGATTGCACCTGTTTACATAGAGTACACCTAGGCAGTAGAAGAATTCATTCTGATGGAAATAGCTCCTCTTCAACAGCCAGACCCAGAGCTCCAACCCTGGTGCTCCAGTTAAGACCACATTTACAGGAAAGAAGAAAAACTGTTCTGCCTAGTTCCTGGCTGTTATACCACTGAGGGCTTTTCTTGTCTCTAACTTTCAGCTTCTAGTCAGTCTGACAGCTTGCGGACTTGAAGCTTGTTTTCTATATTTTAATTCTGTTGACTCTGGGGAGAAATGTCTTCGGGGAGAGACTAAAGTTCCCATAAAAGTGTTGATCTGTTCTGCAGTTGAGCCTGTTTGCTGAGAGGAGAAGCTGCCCGACGTACACTTGGACTCAGGATTTCTGTTTTACTAAATGTTACTGGGAACAACAGTGCAAGTCCATTTCACTTACAGATTCCCTCATCTGGCTAAGTAGTGTACCAAATACAAACAATGAAAACAGCATGGAAAAATGGGTTTAAATGGAAGCAAATTAGACCTGCTGATCTGATCTTTTTGTTTGGTATAAAGCTTTGTGTCAGCTATAAATTATGGTGGGTGACTTAGATATAGATTTAGTATGCTCAGACCTAAAAAACTATTCCTTTTCCTACAGCTCATCTCTTACAATCCTTTAGTTAAGAACTCAAAAATATTTACTGAGCTCCTATTGTCTCCCTAGCCCTGGTAGAGGGCTGAGAATGGTAGAGGAGACATAGATAAATATATAAAGAGATAGTGTGTGTGTTTGTGTGTGTGTGTGTGTGTGTATACATATCATATGTATGTATCAATGTATCCTTCCAAAACAACTACTCTGATTTTTTGAAATTAAAAAAATCAGGAAAGGGGAAAAAATGACAAAATGAAACAGCAAGCATAGAAATTTCAAAACCTTAGACTACCAATGGCAGTTTTTAATTTAAACTTCTGTTAAGAAAACTCTCCCTATTGGGTAGACTGCTGCTAAGGCTGGTAGGGAAGCTGGACTCTGGCCATTCTTCAAGGCTTGGGCATGACCATTACAGCTGAATCCCATTACAGCTGAATCCCATTACAGCTGAATCAACATCTTCATGGTCAGATGGACAACAGGAAAGGCCAAGGGTTTTAGTCCACCTGATTCATCCATGAGTTCTGAATGGCAGCATTTCACTGGATACTTACTCATATGTTCTGCTCACGAGAGCCAAACACCAATTCTACAACCTATACATTCGACAAGTTTTCAGTGCTTCTTACAGGACTGGGACTAGGGTGGGCCAACTGCAGGGTCAGAAGCCATCTCTGTCTTCATTTAAAAGTTTGTTATTTTGCTCATCATGGAATGTTTGAATTTTGAGTTTTTAAATAGTCCATTAAAATATTATTTATCTTGTTCATTTGATTTTTGGCACCATCTTAAATTTTGCACCCAAGGAGAATTCCTCATTTTCCTCACCTTAGTCCAGTTCCTGGCTTGTTTTGTGCAGAGCATTTCACTAAGACCCTACAGGGGATGAAGAGAAGGAAGAGATATGGATGCCAACCTCTAGAGCCTAATAGGAGGGGAAAGATATGTTCTGAAAGAATACCAATACAGCGAAAGAGTGATAAGTACTTTAAGAGGGATCTGAAAATAATGACAATGCTTTGGGAGGCAGGATAGACACCATGACAAGACTTCCCATCCCAGCCCTGCCACTTCTAGCTGTGTGATGTCAGGCAGACACCATTTAACCACCAGAGACTTCTGTTTCCTCATTTGTGAACTAGAAGGAATGTCACTCACCTCAGAGGGTGGTTGTGTGAACCAAGGTAGAGTGTGCAAAAACTGTAGGGGACCATGATAAATGGCAGTAATTGGTAGCTGTGGTTCTATTTACGTGGGCCTGGGGAACACAGATCTAAACTCTTGGTTGTAATACTGGTTACCCCACACCTCCATCGAGCGGCAGGTATAGGAATGCAACACACTGTGCATTTGCATAAGGATGCATGAAAAATAGCACCAGCCACTCACATCCATTCATTGGCTTTCTTTTTCCAAACTGCTTTGGGAGCTCTATGCTGAGTTCTGTGTCATTTGAGATCCTAAAAGAAGGCAGGGCGTGGTGGCTCAAGCCTGTAATCCCAGCACTTTGGGAGGCCGAGACGGGCGGATCACGAGGTCAGCAGATCGAGACCATCCTGGCTAACACGGTGAAACCCCGTCTCTACTAAAAAATACAAAAAACTAGCCAGGCGAGGTGGTGGGCGCCTGTAGTCCCAGCTACTTGGGAGGCTGAGGCAGGAGAATGGCTTAAACCCGGGAGGCGGAGCTTGCAGTGAGCTGAGATCCGGCCACTGCACTCCAGCCTGGGCGACAGAGCGAGACTCCGTCTCAAAAAAAAAAAAAAAAAAAAAAAAAAGAAAAGAAAAATCCATGGTGATGAGAGAGAGTGTTTTCCATGTTACCTGGAGTTTGAGTACCGTGATGGGTTCCAAGTATCAGTGGCTTATCTTAGGGGAAGGGAAGATAATTAAGACAATTGTTTAAACAATTCATTCAACCAATTCAGCATCTGGGCCTGGAAAGACCTAGCCACAGATTAGTTAAGGATTTACACCCCCCCACCCCCCCGTGACACAGACATACGTACACACACACACACACACACACACCCCTCTCTTCTTACTCATGACTGGGCAGTGTCTTGGAATTTAGTATCTACATGTTATGTATCTTTACTTTGCTGCAGGAATTGCTTTCTAGATTTGTCGAAAGAAGAAAATGCTATCCTGTTTCTGGGAAATAAATCTGTTTTCCCAGTGGAACACTCATTCAAACCAGCAGACAAGGACAGTTGGGGGTGCCACAACAGTGAGATGAAAGCATAACTGAAAAATTCATCTATTCTATTCACTGCTTCTGCCTAGATACATCCCTGAGGGAAACACATCACTTATGTAGGAAGTCTCCATGATGCTCAAGCTCATCTGGTATTTCTTTTCATTTAAAAAAGCCTGACAAGGTGCCAGCCTTCATATATTGCTAAGTCTGAATTGCCACAAGGACTAAGATTCATTCACCCATTTGTCAAACATCTTGTGAGTGTCTCTCCAGTGCCAAACACTGTGTTGGGCACATGAGAATCTGGTGACACAAGTGAGAGGGATTCTTTGCTTAGAGTTTAACAGGGTTGGTAGACAATAAACACAAAGCTTAGAGTTTAGCAGCACTGATAGACAATGAACAAATAATTAAATCCACAAGAAAAATATCAGAGAGTCAATGTGCTAGTGAGAGAATTACAATCAGGTGACTGTGAGGAAGGTTGAACTTAAGGTTGATCTTAGCTCAGGAGAGAAGCTAACATTTCAACCAAGGCTTGAATGAAGAGACAGAGAATGCTGTGTGAAGGTCTGAAGGAAGAGGGTTCCAGACATGCATAGGAAATGGCACTAGTGCACACCTTTACTTATTTAATTCATTAGTGAATCAAGTGTACTGAGCTCCAGTCAAGGGAGCTCATGAATTGGGTATTTGGGTGTGGCAGTGTAGGCTTCACAAGAACATAGCCTTTGATCTCAGTCTCTTAGCCTCTAATAGATCCTAATACAGTCATCAGCCATTACACTGTCTCTGGAAAATCAATGAAGACACCTATTTTCAAGGATTGAGGCCAAAAAGAACTGAATGTTGTGGCAGAAGCTTTCTGTCTACCTGTACTTTATTGAAACTGTCTTTGAACTGTCGAACGTGGTGTTGGTTTTGTGATAATGGCACTAGGTTACCTGAATGAGGAAAGAACTTGTTCTACGCTTGGGAAAGCAAGTCATAAAGAACCAAGAGCCAGCAGGAGGAGGAAAGAGGGGAGGGGTTCATGAAAGATGAGCTTAACAAGGATAATAGAACACAGGCCCTTATTCTCCTATGGCTTCCTAATGCACATGTTCATGTCCCATAGAATGAACTTTGGAAATGTTAACAAACTCTTTAAACCCTAGTTTCTTCATCTGTAAAGAGTACCTTCCTCACTGGGTTGTAAGAATTAGATGAGAGATGCAAGCTCCTGCGCCATGGGTCAAAAGACTACAGGATGGAAAGACAGAAGACTGATCTTACCCCTCTGCCTTTATCCCACGGTTGAAGGATTCTCCCTGTTCTCAGGCTTCTGTGGTGCTTCCCGCTTCACATCCCTATCTGTTTGAGTTCATATGCCTTTTTGCATAACCCAAGCAGGCAAATATTACATTTTCATTTTTCTTTGTATAAGGATACTTCACTCATTTTCAAAGCAAGCCCATCAAGATGATCAAGAAACACAGTTCTACTGGAATTTGTCCAGAGAATGTAGGGCAGTCGTGGGGATCCTCTGAGTGTGAGGCTCTCATAGGAGTTCTCAAGTTAATCTCATTTGGAACTTGGAACTAAGCAGAAAATTCTTGTTGTTCCAGGGCCCTGTGCCATTTCTAAAGAAAATGATGGATTTCAAATTTTCCCAAGTTAGAATTCATTTCCTCAAATACAAATTCAGTTCTCCTTGTGTATGAGAGAATCTAGGAGAACTAATGTTTTTACATGCTTCTGTTAGTCACTCACATCAGAACTCAAGTAGAAAAGTTTCTTGCCTCAAAGTGCAGCAGAAAAGAAATGAATGTTGCAATTGCTGTATCCCTCACAGAAGGCAGGCAGGAGCCAGGATATTTGTTACAAAATATCCTAGCCATGCTGCCTAGGATCTTGAAGACCTGCAGGCTTCAGTCTGTCTCACCCGTCTCAACCATAAAATGGGGATAAAAATAGGACCCACCCTCACCAGGCCCTTGGGAGGTGATATATTATTAATTAAATTAATAATATAAAACACTGAGATTAATATATACCCAAAAGAAATCACTCCATATGGGTTATCTATTTTTATAACTATTATTATTTCTATCACAAGGACGCTTTGAGACCCCATGTCAAGACAGGATGTAAACAGAGAGGTGACAAAGCAGAATGGTTATGTTCTCAGTCTTCGGACATAAACCTAGGTTAAATTCCAGGCTCCACCAATAACTTGCTCTATGACTTTGGGAATGTTAAAAACGTCTAAATCCCAATTTCTTCATCTGTGAAGAGCATCTTCTTCACTGGGGGATTATAAGAATTAAATGAGATGATGCATATCATGCACTTAGCACAGTGTTTGGTGATAATTGCTCAATAATTGTTCAATAAAATAATTGTCATTATTCATATTCCTATTGAATCTTCAAGTTCAATGCCAACATGCCTACTCAGTGCCCTGTAAATGCTTGCATTTACAAAGAAATTCTTTGGTCTTTGAGCTTATTTTTAGCAACTCCAAAATGAAATCTGAGGATAAAATTTTTAAATGATTATCAAGGTATCCACTTTCAAATATTTAAATAAAACATTCCAGGCATCATCCTTAGCTCCCAGCTGAGGGTACTGGATGGCAAGTCCTTCTGCAGCACACCTGGTGGTTTGTGATGGAAACTTAAAGGAGAATGAAACGAAATCTCAGATGGTCTCTCTCCAGGCTTTTTCCTTTGTCATTGTCTCTAGGGAAAAGTCTTTAAATCACTTGAGTCTAAAACCCCATGCCTTTTGTGCATGACTGTGATACACTGCACATTAGGATGGAAATAATGGCAAATATTATCTATTTTTCCAAGACCAATTAATTTTCTAAGAATTCTTAGACTACTAGGCTAATATTGTGCTCAGCAAGAGATCGCTCATAAACGTGTCCAAACTTATTTTATGACAGGAATATGCTTCCAAAAGTACAAATGACTTCCTAATAACCATCTTGACAAATTAAAGGGGTTAATTAAAAATATAAACCATTTTGCACCCTTTTCATCTTCTAGCAGTTTTTATTGTGAGTAGCTGAGTTTGTGGAGAGACAAGAGGCTTGAGGAATATTCTAAGGCAACTGGGCTGTCTGCTTTCAGCTGTTACACACATAGGTCATCCTCATCCTCTCTCAAAAGCTGCATAATAGCATACTTGATAGGCAAGAGGGCCACTTGGATCAAACTTGATCATGACAGAAACTAAGACATTGTTGGTAATTATTGATATGTTCTTTAATAGGGGATGGTGTAAAAACCTGGGATTGATTTCTGACAGCAGAATTTTCTTTTGAATTCAATACTCTTTAAAGCAACAGTCCCCAAACTTTTTGGCATCAGGGACTGGTTCGTGGAAGACAATTTTCCCACAAACCAGGGAGTGGGAGGATGCTTTCAGAATGATTCAAGCACATTACATTTACTGTGCACCTTATTGCTATTATTATTCATTGTAATATATAATGTAATGATTATATAATTCACCATAACGTGGAATCAGTGGGTGCCCTGAGCTTGTTTTCCTGCAACTAGAAAGTTGCATCTAGGGCCAGGCGCAGTGGCTCACGCCTGTAATCCCAGCATTTTGGGAGGCTGATGCGGGTGAATCACGAGGTCAGGGATCAAGACTATCCTGGCTAACATGGTGAAACCCTGTCTCTACTAAAAACACACACACACACAAAATTAGCCGGGCGTGGTGGCAGGTGCCTGTAGTCCCAGCTAGTCAGGGGGCTGAAGCAGGAGAATGGCCTGAACCTGGGAGGCGGAGCTTGCAGTGAGCCGAGATCCCGCCACTGCACTCCAGCCTGGGCGATGCATCTAGGGGTGATGGGAGGCAGTGACAGATCACCAGGCATTAGATTCTGATCCTCATAAGGAGCAGCAACCTAGATCCCTTACCTGCGCAATTTACTTAGGGTTCCCATTCCTATGAGAATCTAATGCCGCTGCTGATCTGGTAGGAGGTGGAGCTCAGGAGGTAATGCGAGTGATGGGGAGTGGCTGTAAATACAGATGAAGCCTCACTTGCTTGCCCGCTGCTCACCTCCTGCTGTGTGACTGGGCTCCTGGTATGTGGAACTGATCTGTGGCCTGGGGATTGGGACCCCTGCTGTAAAGCAAGTACTCTAAGTCTTAGTCCACAAGCCCAAGAGAAAATGAATCACACCTTGTGCCAATACAATGCATCTTCAGATGTGTTATCCCCAATATCACTTATCTTGTATTATACAATATTCAGTATAGAACCATGTATAAGAAGTTTAACTATTTTATATTGACAACATAAGTTGAAAACAAAGATACTAAAGTTTAACTCACATTTTCCTCATCAGAATTTATGAAAAAGAAAAAAGATTTTTAGAAACAACAGTGGGATTGCAGATGGCTATTGCCAATTTTCAGGATTTGTAATGGAAAACCAGAGTTTCTTTCCATAGAGCTTATACTTTAAAGTTGGCGAATATAGGATCAAAACATACTTCAAAAGAAAATTCTCCAACAGTCTACCCTATTATTCACTTTTAATAAAGTCACAGAAATAGAAGAAATCTGTAGACATTTAGAAAACTTGCTGAGTTATAGTTTTGGAATAGACTGTTTTGGTCATAAAGTATTGGTAAACGAAGGAGTCAGCTCCTCACCGAAGCAAAAGCATATTAAAGGCATCCTCTTTATAAGCATAGCCCCAAATAACACTTCAGCTCTCCTTGGCAGTGAGGCAAAAGTTTTTCAAATAAGGAATGGAAATTTCTCTAAGCATCTAGCAAAGTTATATATCACAGGACTGTATAGAAACATTGCCTTTCTGTTAAGAGTAATAGAATGAAGAAGTACCAAAATTCTTATCTAGAAGGGCAACCAGTTGCGAAAGCACATTTATTTGTGTACTCTTTCAATTCTTTCACAGTAGGAATAGATGAACTTGAAGTTTAGGAATATTCCTTAAGACTGCCAAAGTATTTTAGGTCAAGCTATAAAATTTCCCTGAAGTTCTCTTCCAAGATTATGCTGAGGACTGAGAGGAGAATCCTTCAAATGGTTCCATGAGCAAACTCTAATCTGTTATGGAAAAGAAATTAGTAAAAACTACATTTCCCTGTCTCTACTTGATGCCTTACAAAGGCTCACCACTGCCGGGGTGACGCACTAGTTGTAGCTGGGGCCTAGAACTCAGGGAAGGAGTTGTAATGTTGGGACTTCATCAACATTGATAATGGGGGCAGAGGTTCCCCACCTTCTGTAGAGAAGCATACGGGTTGCAAGTCTGACTTCCTTGGTGTTGACCTCTGGAAGAACAAAGGCATCATCCAACTCCAAGTGAATTAGGACCACATGAAGTTCAAGCCAGGTGAGTTTGGCTTGATATCCCCACTCTCCCACCTCCAACTGAGTTGCTTTGGGCACATTACCTAATCTGTCTGTGTCTCACACTTTCTCATCTGTAAAATACTGATAATAACCACCTTCAAGATTGTTGTGAAAGTTAAAGATGATGAAAGTAAATCTGCTTGGCAGGTACTATTAAATGCTCCCTATGGATCACAGACCTGGGCTTGCATAGGAAGCTATTGCATAACTATCTCAAGTTTCACTGCGTACTTCTCACTGGGAACTACTTCGAAACAGAATACATTATACAGGAATATTCGCATAGACCTAAAACATTCTCCTGCAGCTTATAAAAGACATTTTTTGTGTGTGTGTTGTTTTGTTTTTTTAAAGAGACAGGGTCTCGATCGAGACCATCCTGGCTAACATGGTGAAACCTCGTCTCTACTAAAAATACAAAAAAAAAAAACTAGCCGGGCGAGGTGGCAGGCGCCTGTAGTCCCAGCTACTCGGGAGGCTGAGGCAGGAGAATGGCGTAAAAATCCGGGAGGCGGAGCTTGCAGTGAGCTGAGATCAGGCCACCGCACTCCAGCCCGGGCGACGAGACTCTGCCTCAAAAAAAAAAAAAAAAAAAAGAGACAGGGTCTCGCGAAGTCTCCAGGAGTGGTCTTGAACTGCTGACCTTAGAGTGACAGTCCTCCACCTCATCCTCCCAAAGTGCTGGGATTACAGGGATGAGCTACTATGCCTGGCCTTTTTTTGTTTTTTAATGAGTAAGTTCCAGGGCACATGATAATTACCACAGATTCAGCCCAAGCTCCTACCTCCCTTGTATTTACAGTAGAAATAAAATTTCACACATTTGAAACTGACACTCCAGTGCCCACGAGCCACTCAGTGGAGGGTACTTGGAATTACATGGGAAAAGGAATTCCTAGGCTCTTAGGGTTTCTGAACCATCAAAGTGGAACTTGGATCTAATCCAGAGCTAGCAAAGAAGCCCCCCTCTTTTCAATCTTCTTTCTTTGCTGGTCCCTTCCCCTCACCATAGAAACAAGCTCAAGTCCCCCCTTCCTAAAACAAAACAAAATGAAAACAAAAATAAAAACTTTCATCTCAAAGTTTCTTTGTAGATATGGTTGAACCCCTTTCTTCTCACATCTAAACTTTTTTTTGCTGATAAGTCTCTACCAACTATTGACATTTCCCATTTGTTCTTCCACCCTACTGCATGGGGCCCCACTGATCACATCCTCCTTTTGAAACTTCTAACTCCTTTGCTTCTACAGTCTTTCACTTTCCTAATTCTCCTCATACATGCCCAGTTCCTTCTATTTCTTTCATGTCCCCATCTCCTTCCTATACCTAATCCTTAAATGTGAACTCAAGGCATCTTTCTTAGCCTCCTGCTGTTATTACTTTATTCATTCTCCTTGGGTGATGTCATCTCTGCTCATAATTTTAACCACTGCCTTTCTGCTGAAGGTTACCATAGTCCTTCCCAGACTATACCTGACCTTTAGATTCTTACATCAATGCCCTGCTCGAAATCTCCACTTGGATGTGTCCCAGGCAGCTCAGAACTGATCATATCTTTTTCTACCCTAAGCATGAAGTTCCTCTTGAAACTCTCCCAACTGTTGGCACCATCAACCAAACAGCTGCCCAAACTAGAAATTTCAGAGTCACTCTTCCTCTGACTCTTTACTCCTATCCATCATTATCAGTACTCAAGCCCTATCAACTTAATCCCCTTTAAGTTGCTTTATTTACCCCTTGCCTTTCATGCCTAACACCCCTGCCCTAATTCAGGCCCTCATAATCTCTTCCTTAGATCTATGGGTAGCCTCCTAATTAGCCTCCCCATTGGCAATTCTGTCTCCCTCAAATTGAGGGAGCCTCCTCACAGCTACTGAATGAACAGGCAGGTCCAGCAGTGAAGTAACAAATGTCCAGTGATAAAGTCACACAAATGCCTCTTCCAGAAGTACCTTGCCTACACCTTGCATCTCTGTATTACTCTTGCCCAAATGTTGCTCTCTATTCTTCCTGTTGATTCTGAGAGCTGATAACCTTCCAATACCTCCTTCACTCCTTAATCAAATGAAAAGCCTTGACTAGCACACAATTCCTTTTACTTTCTACCACAATTATGGGTTTTTGTTTCCTCTATTGGCCTAGGGCCACCACCAAGGGCAGGGACCATGACTGTGAACCCTATGGACCGTGTACTCATGTACTATGTCCTCCAACTACTAATATAGAACCTGATGGATAGTAGACACTTAGATGCTTGTTCACAGTGTGAATAGTCTGCAGTAGCTTTTTCTGTAAAACATATTATTTATTCATGATGCAATGAAATTGTGGTAATGATGCCACTTGTTTTATCATCTTATTCTTAGCCTCAGAATCCCATAAAACACATGCAAATTTCTCACAAAGTAGAGAAAGCAAATATTCTGGAAGATCTCACTGATTTGCAAACCTGATCCTCTGCTTTCTCCATTTGTCATAACCATATATGAGAACTTCTTTCCAGAGCAGACAAATATCCTTATGTGCTTTTAACCATCAAGGTGGATACTATGGACATCTCACAATCGAGTGCCTCAGAAACACCCACTCTCCATTGCTAGTTCAAAGTCTGGTCATCCTTTGCCAAAAATACTTTCCAGACCCAGCAGCGCCACTCTCAAGGTTGCATTGTGATTGTTTGTGATGGCAGAGAGTCAAGGGACTTAGGCAGCTCTGATGGGTAAATAATCCGAAAGCTTTTTGTCCATTGGCAAGTTAGGGATGAAACAGGCCATGTACTGGTGAGAAAAGCTGTAATACTGCTTTGCTGTTATATTTGGAAATTACAACATAAGCCTTCAAACTCTTTGAAGTCTCATGGTAGGAAGGATTACTAAACACAACCTCTTTTACTACAGGAAAAAAATGTTAAGGGTTTTTATTTTTTTTCTATCAATCTCAACAATGGCTTTAGAGACTGGTTAAATTCAAAGTGTTTGTTGATGCCACACATTGTCAGGCATTGTAAGGAGGATGTAATTCCTGTTCTCAGAGACATAACAGTCTGATGAGGTGACAGGGTGGAGACTCTTATCAGGAGATGCCAATAAGAAGACTTACACAGTGGAAAGTGAAGAGAGCCATGGAAGGGAGGCTTTTCATCCGGAAAAGTTATGGCATGTTTTGAGAAACAGCTAGACCTTAAAGCATAGGTGGGACCTAAATAGATGAGCATGAGATGGGAGAATAGAAAAGCAGCATTATACAGGTAAAGAGAACTTTGCAAATAGAACAAGAAGCAAGTGAGTAAAGGGTGTGTTGAATGAACAGCACATTAGAGATTAATGGGAGGGAAGAGGAGAAACACAATTTGGAGCAAACTGTGAAGGGCCCTGAATGCCAAACAAGGCATTTTTTACATTAGCCTGTGGGTAATTGCTAATCATCAAAAGATTCTTAAGATGAGGGCATTTCTTCTTTCTTACATCTGGAGAAGCTGGGGAGTTGAAAGCCATTCCAATACACATTCCTCAACCATGGACACACATCAGAATCATCTGGGGAGTCTGTCAGTGTGTGTTGTTTTTTAACAATGCCAAGTTTGGTCCCATTTATGGACAAAGAAATCAGAATCTCTTGGAGTAAGACCTGGATATAGCTTTAAAATCTTTTTTTTTTTTTTTTTTTTTTTACCTGTTTTAATTTCCAGGCAGGGCTGAGAACCATTGCATAGGTGAAACTATATCTATCTATCTAGATAGGTAAATACACATTAAATAGATGGATATGTAATCAAACACTCCAAGAACCTAGACCTGAATGCATAACTACATTTATATGATTTAGTTAGTGAAGAAAAGCATAAGAAAAATGGAAGGAGAGTGCTGGGATACTTGTTAGACATGAAAATCAGGGTTGACCAACAAGGACGCCCAAGACAAGTTTAACTACTTTCTAGCTCCACTTATTGGGATACCCATCACCTCTACTAACATAAATGGATTTTACTCAACTTCTTCAAAACCTAATATTGTTTGATAAGAGACAGAAGTAAGACTGATGCTGGGGTGATCTACCAAAGAGGTTCTGTTATTTTAAGAACCAAAATTTTTAAATGAATATTACACTCCAAGATACAAGTTACCAAAACATGGTAATTATAGGCTAAAAGATTTGAAGATAGCAACAAAAGCATAAAGTCCTCTGACAACAATTATTTTTTTCCTCCCCACATATTAGCTGACTTCTGCAATTATGGGAAGGGAAACATCCTAAAAATTCCCAGGTGTCTTATTAGAGATCAGGCCAGGATTTGGGTAGCCACTTCCCATTCAGCAATTCTAACTTGAGTAGGGAGGAAGCCAGATGGGGTGTTGGTCTTCATAAGGAGGAGGCTGCCCAAACACAGCTTACATCCACAGAAGCCAGTAGAGGCAGGGGTTAGCAGGCAGATATTACCACCCCAGGTGGGTTAAATCTCAAGTGGAGGGGTCAGGCAAGGGAACTCAAGAACCCAGACTGATTGACAAGAAGGCCAAGGGTTAGGATCTTGTCCAAGAACCTAGGAGAGAGAGATCATAGAAAGCACCAGCGCCATCAGTAATGGAGCTGTTTGATGCTGGCCGGGCGCGGTGTAATCCCAGCATTTTGGGAGGCCGAGACGGGAGAATCATGAGGTCAGGAGATGGAGACCATCCTGGCTAACACGGTGAAACCCCATCTCTACTAAAAAATACAAAAAACTAGCCGGGCGTGGTGGCGGGCGCCTGTAGTCCCAGCTACTCGGGAGGCTGAGGCAGGAGAATGGCGTGAACCCGGGAGGCGGAGCTTGCAGTGAGCTGAGATCCGGCCACTGCACTCCAGCCTGGGCGACAGAGCGAGACTCCGTCTCAAAAAAAAAAAAAAAAAAAGAAAGCACCAGCGCCATCACGCCATCACTAATGGAGCTGTTTGATGCTGAGGCACTAGCAGGCTGGGATGGGAGAATAATGAAGCAGGAAGCAAAGCATTCTTGGCAACAACCAACAATTTATAGAGAAAAACGTGTCATTTGCTGGGAGAGACTATATGCTAAGTGTGAAACTCAGTGTTATTATTTTATATCCACACCTTGTTCAGCCACACGAAAGTGAGATGAGGCTCCAGTGCTTAAAGTAGAGCCAAATGATAAGAAAAATAAGGTTCTTTCTCTGGTTGGAATGAAGAGTAGATGGCACAACTATAAGCAAAAGAAAACTACACTCTCCTTAGCTCCCCAAAAGCTCTTTTGGAAAGCTGTCTGAATTAGAAAAACTAATGTTTCTATATAAAGTTTATGATGTTGATAAAAGACACATCAAGTAAGAGTAAGAATAACATCAGGTTACATGTATCAAGTGCTCACTCTGTGTTACATGTATTAATGTATATAGTCTTCACAACAATGTCATGTGATAGGTACTTTTACTATCTCAATTTTATACCCAAGGAAACTGAGACATAGAGATGATAAATAACTTTCCCAAGACCACACAGCTTGAAAGGGCAGAGCCTGGATTCTAATCCAAGTTACCCAGCTCCAGAGCTTATATTAACCACGAGGCTTAAGCCGTTCTTCATGATAAGGAACTACCTTTGAAGGGGCAGAATGAACCAGGAGCACATAGGAAAATGCTTAAGGATATGTTCGTGATCTAATACATTCATTCAACAGGTTCTTTCATTCAACAAATATCTATGGAACACCTGGTATGTGCCAGGCCCCTTTCTAAAGGCTGAAGATCGCAGACAGGTGGGATCCCTATACATCTGAAAGAGTGAATACATGTTACATGGTATGGCATAAAATGTAGCGTTTGTGGCTTTGGTAGGCTCCAAACACTGCATCTTTGGAATCTGAGTTCTTCCACATGTCTGAAATATAATTAGCTCTCTGATGAAGAGTTTCCAACACAACAGAGTTTCAGAGTTTAGAACGCGAAATGGAGACGGGATTTTTCCTCCAATGCTGGAGGAAAAAGAACTGGTGGAGAGCCAAGGAGCTGAGGCCCTGTCCAAGGGCTGCCTGACTTGGTCCGTGTATGAGGAGGCTGCACTGGATGACCTCCAAGGCCCAGCTCTAGGATCTGGGTTCCCAGGAAGCAAGGCAGAAGCAAGGCTGCCCTTAGACACAGCACAGCACAGCCATGCTCAACCTGACAGCAGTCACAGCCAGGGCAGCAGCAGGAAACGGCATGTGACACTGCAAGGGTAACTACCATCTCTCCCATCTGGGGTCTACCATCTCTCCCAGAGGGTGTTAAGGAACAGCCCCGACTCGTGCAGATTTCCAGCCCCCATACAATGTGAGGATTGTACTTCTGCTTAGAGAGCTCTAAGAACAACCTGCAGACATAACGCAGGACCAAGTAGCCCCACGCAGATGAGCTTAACTCGTTCCTGGCCTTATGAACTTTGTGATGTCAGGGTGGGATGCTGCATCAGCCCTCCAAAGTCAGGAAAGGAGCTGTAGTCTGCAGGAAGGAGAAGACTGGCTGTCCTCTCCCAGGAACTTGGGATCCTTGCCAGAGTTGTGGCTCCAGCCCCAAGAAATATCAGGCAGGATTCATCACTGTTAATAATAACTGGCACATGACTGAGTGCAGAACTGAAACGCAGATGGCCAAGGAGCCGAGAGTGTCCTTAAAAGAGAAGGGACAAGTTTGGGTGAAGGAAGAGGGAATCAGAGAGAGAAACACACATGTATTTACACGTGATTTCGGGACATTCTACCATGCCCCCACACCCCACCTTTGTGATGCCCAACCCTGTAGCCCACTTGCCTGCCTCAGATGCTATCACTCACTCCTGGATACAAAAGCCATCCAACCTTTTTCTATATTAGGCGATTTCTCAAGCCCTGACTCCTACTGTGGAAAAACAATGTAGGTCTTCTCTATAACAAATGCTTTCAATTTCTCTTTTTACCTCCTCTTCACCTGAGACATTTCTGCAGCTACTTTCTTCTTCCAGGTAGCTGAGTGTTCCAAACTCCTAATTAAGGGGCAACACCTAGACTTGGCTTTCCCCTGCCTCAGCTCCTTGAGAGGCTTCCTCACAGAGTTCAGTTAAAGGTGCTAAGCCACGATGTCCAAAAATGAGAATGAAGCCAAAATCCACTCAATGATTCTTCTGAATTGTGCCTGTTTGGATGCGAGGCCAACTGCATGGTCTCCAAGAATCCTCAGGGCAAAGGGCCTCTGCCCCTACAGCTGGCATCAGGAAAGTGGAATAAGCAGCCCAGATTTCAGCTGAGGACCACCGCTCAAAGGGGTTCCCAGATCCTCTGAGCTGTGAATAAAGATGATTTTTTTTATAGGATGACTGAATGGAGAAAGATTTTCACAGGATAAAATGGATCCCTGGCTGGGCACAGTGGCTCACACCTGTAATCCCAGTACTTTGGGAGGGCGAGGTGGGTGGATTACCTGAGGTCAGGAATTCAAGACCAGCCTGGCCAACATGGTGAAATGCCATCTCTACTAAAAATACAAAAATGAGCCTGGGATGGTGGCACATGCCTCCTGAGTAGGTGGGACTACAGGTGCATGCCCCAGCTACTTGAGAGGCTGAGGCAGGAGAATCGCTCGAACCTGAGAGGCGAAGTTTGCAGTGACCCAAGGTCACGCCATTGGACTCCAGCCTGGGCAACAGAGTGAGACTCCTTCTCAAAAAAACAAAACAAAAAACAAAAAAACCAGATCACTTCTTTGCTGGATTCAGTTCAAACTTAAGATTTAGAAGTGAGTTCTAATTTGAGTCTGATAATATCACTTCCCTTGACAAGTTAGGGAAAACTAAAATATTCTACAAAAAGAATAGAGGGAGATCAAGAAAACGGGACAACCATTGGCAAAATGAGAAAGTAGACAAAACCGGGTTTCAGTGCCTGATCCCCTGTAATAGTGCACCTGGCGTTCCCTGGGGGAATCTGCCATTGGGATAAATAACCCAAGCCTGATCAAAACTTACCTATTCTGTGCTCAGTGGAGATAAAGCATATTTTAAAGTGGCCATGAAATAGAGACACTGGAACTGTAATCAGGGATATCTAGGGACTTAATACTCCAAATCAAAGATGTGAACCTCAGATACTATTTCAGGCAGCAAAGGAGATATTTAGAGACAAGATGACTTTTCCAACTACCTCCAGATTTGATTCTCCTGTCATGAAATCCTAATTTGCAGATTTGTGTCCCAACTAACCTCCCTTCTCTGGCCTCTTGCATTGTTCCCTCCAGTATAAACTAACCTACTGACCATGGACATATAAGAAGTGCATCAGGCACATATGTTTATTGCAGCACTATTTACAACAGCAAAGACTTGGAACCAACCCAAATGCCCATCAATGATAGACTGGATAAAGAAAATGTAGCACATATACACCATGGAATACTATGCAGCAATACAAAAGAGTGAGTTTATGTCCTTTGCAGGGACACGGATGAAGCTGGAAGCCATCATTCTCACCAAACTAACACAGGAACAGAAAACCAAATACCTCATGTTCTCACTCATAAGTGGGAGTTGAACAGTGAGAACACATGGACACGGGAGGGGAACTTCACACACCAGGGCCTGTCGGGGGTTGGGGGCAAGGGGAGGGAGAGCATTAGGACAAATGCCCAAAGCATGTGGGGTTAAAACCTAGATGATGGGTTGATAGGTGGAGCAAACCACCATGTCACATATATAGCGGTGTAACAAACCTGACAAACCTGCACGTTCTGTGCATGTATCCCATAACTTAAAGAAAAAAAAAAAAAAGTTCATCTGGGCAAAAGTCTCTGAAACCCATTACTTTCTATGGTGGAACCAGTACATGAAGGTGAATGGAACCAGTTTCAAAGGGTTTCTGCAGCAAGAAGTGCATTTGCAGAGAAGTTTGTGAACAGCTTGCCAAATTTCAGCCTGGAAGAATTTTATTATCTTTAATTTACCAACCTAGAAATGGGCTTATAAGGGAAATTCTTAGTGATGTCTTCTTAGCAGGCAACCATAGCAACTGCCACACACCTACCTCACTGCCCTGGAGCCTGGAGTATACCGTTACGTCCAAGTTCTGGCCTTTGAAAAACTAAAGCTGGAACAACTGGAGCCTAACCTGCCTGCTCCACCCTGGAGTGCTCAGAGGAGAATAAATTAACTTCCCCCAGCCAACCCAGTAGTCCCCGTCCTGAACTACAAAGCAGTAGCTGTTAGAAAGAATGCAGAAAGCAAAGCCACAGTGCCTTCATTATACTATTAAACTGTAATCACCTTTTTCTATAAGTGTCTTCCTGTTTTCCCTGAAGGGGGATGGTTTAACTGCCGTGCTGGGGCAGAGGTGCCAACTCAGCAGAGAGACTTCCTGTGGGTCTGGGAGGCAGTTGTGTTAAGCATGCTGTGGCATGCCCACTGACCAGAGGCAGGCTGTGAGGGGGCCCCCATCCTGACAGAGGGCCAGAGGTAGGGGCTCAGAGACTAACTAAGGCTCCTGGCTTAAGGAATGATGTTGATTTCCTTTCCTCAGGGCCAGCACTAGGATGAGGCAAGCCAAGTGCTTAGGGAACAAGACTTAAGGAGCTGTTCACTCTCGGGTCCTGCAAGTAGCTCCTTCACCCTAGTGCCAGCCCTACTCAGAGTCAACAACAGCACAGTTTGTGTGTGTGTGTACAGGTACTGTGGAAGTCGGCAGTTCTCAAAGTGTGGTCCCGAGACCGGCATCATCAGCATCACCTGAGAACTTGTTAGAAATTCTCAGTCCCCCTGAATCAGACACTCGGGGAGTGGGGCCCAGCAATCTGTATCTTACAAGCCCACCAGGTGACTCTGATGCAGCTGAGGCCTGAGAAGCCCTGTGCTGGAGAAGCGTGTTCTCCAAAGCCAGTCTCGTGGCGTTTCTAAGGCCATCTCCCACAATGCTTCCATACAGCCAGTATGGGGAAAGGGTGAGTGGTGTGATCACAGAGACTTTCCTAAAGCCATCAGCAAGATAGGAATCCCTCGAATAATCAATCAGGAATTGCTTTTTCCCAGCCACCCCTAAGTAAACTGTAGTAGTCAAGACTTGGCAACTGTTGGATAAAGATGGAGATTACTACTGAACCAGTTCCTTCCTGTTTCTTCCTAACTAGACACTCAGAGTTAGCCACTCAGTGACACTGTGATGTGAACTAGCCATTTGAATATTCTATGGCTGAGATTCCTTCCTCTGTAAAATGGGTCCAATATCACCTACCTGTGAGGGTCAGAGAAGCTAATGTACGCAGAACCCTGAGTAAATGCCTGGGGCAGCATAAGCTGTGGCGACAGTTCATACATCTAACCAGGGGTTCTGGACTCCATCCTCCCCCAGGCAGCCAGGTGGGAGGATCTGGGACCTGAGGGCAATTGAGTGGGGAAGGAGGTGAGCTGGTTTCATCTAGGGTACTATGTTTTTTAAAGAAGGCTATTTTCCAATCCAAATGGTCTGTGGGCAGCAGGTTTCACTGGTGGTCACAAAAGAGAGAGAGAGAAAGGAAAGGAGAAAGGACACCCAGTGCCGCCTGCTATTGGGTACTGAGAACCACACTTAAAAAAAAAAAAAAAAAAAACCTATATAAAGGCAAGAAGACACTTCAGAAGACCCCACATTTCAACTTTGTCCTTGGGACCCAAACAGTATAGAGTAGTAAGACAATGCCCACCAGTGAGACAGGGACCCCAGGCATTTGGCAGTGTACATGGTTTCTTTTGTCCAGGGCAGGATTATAAACAGGAGTGTGAGGATGAAATCATGCAGCAAAAACCACTGTCAGGATTAACGCAGACCTGATGCCTTAGCACTGAGGTCCCATCACAGAATTGTGGAACCTTTTCTGCAAAGCTGAAGAAGAGCTAGTCCCATCCAACTTTTCCCAACTCACAGACATGTCTCCTGAGGACCAGAAAGGTTGCTGGCCTGCAGAGGGCACACAGCTGGTGGGGAACAATCATTAGCTGTGCTCCGTTTCTCCCTTCCCTTAAGGAGTGCTGGGGTGAGACGCAAATTTTAAGCTTCTACCCATAGGCCAGGTAAACAAAGGGCTGCCTCCCGCCCGCCCCGTGCCTGCTTGGGCCATCCCTTGCAGCACAGCTGAGGGCCTGAAGGAGGATCCATGACTCACACTTTTCTTGCCGCGGGGAATTAACTCCAAGATAACATTACCAATGTGGGAAAAAAAGCAAGCCATCAAGGAAGAAAGTTCACCTCGCGCCCCTCTCCACCGAGCCCCCTTACCTTCCTCATTTAAAATCCACGGCAGAAAGGCCAACACGGAGTCAAAGCTGCAAGTGCTCTCTTCAAAGGCACAGGACCCAGCGGGCAGGTCGAGGGCACCGGCGAGCTGCAGGGCTGCGGGCACAAAGCGAGTTTCAGTTCGAGCTCCCCCCAGGAGCGTTTGCACGAACTCGGGGAGCCCCAGGGGGACTACCTGGTGAAAGTGGGGGAAAGACGAGCGGGCGGGGGCAGGAGAGGGATGCAGTACCTGTCCCCTAGCATCCCCGGGCCCCTCCGCTGAGCGACCCCACGCCCACCCCCACACCACGCTTGGCAAGGGGAGGGAGTTAGCGGCTGCGGAGGATCGGGAGGCGCCCTCGGATGGCCCAGCCCAGCACGATGAGCCGGGCCCCCGGGGGCAGCAGGAGCGGGGGCGAGTAGTCAGAGCGTCTCCGGGGTTGTCCCGGGGTCCAGGCCTTACCTTGCAACACCAGGAGGACGCCCCTTAACAGCATGGTCGCGTTTCAGGGAGGATGACTAGGAAGAGGTGCAAGTTGCCAGTCCCCTGGGACAGGCTGCTCCTAGTGAAAGGGATCGTGGGAGGCGGGGGCGCCGGGGACCCCGCAAGGGAGAAGTCGAGAGGTAAAGCTTACGCTCTGAGCTGCCCAACTTTGCAGAGCGGCTCCCGGAGCCGAGTGGTTTGCTGGAAGGTGCCCGAATGGAGAGCGCCAGCGCCCCGGCGCTGAGCAGCAGCCTCAGGTCAGACCGCGGCCCAGCTGGTCCTGGGCGACGGTGGGGCTGGACAGGGAGGAGACAACTGCACACTTTGAAAGGCCAGCCACGACTGGCTGGGAGAGGGGAGGTCGGCCAGCAGTGCCTTCGCTCAGGATTTTAAAGCTTGGGACCAGAGCCCTTGCAGACACTTGGAAGGGGCAGGCCTTCCAGGAGTCCCTCCGCTGGGTTGGGACCCGAGGCGCCCGCCCCGCCCAGCCGCGGTGGGAACTCGCTTATTTCTGGGGACAGCTTCCCTGCATCTGGCATGTCAGTCCCGCAGGGCTGGCCCTAATTTTAACTTCTTCTCCCCAGAATGAAAGAGGGTGGAATTCTCCTAGGACAGCCTGGAGGAAAATTTGGAAACGGTTGGGCGGAATAAGCTTTATATCTAAGGAGTTTCAGCATTTACGGTGCAGCAAAGCTAACCCTGGAATACCACCCCCACTTTTTTTAGCCGGTGGAATGTCTGGCATGCCTGGTGCTCAGCATTCCCTCTGTCCGGTGAAATGGGGGCATTCCTTCTCTCCAAAGAGCCATGATAGATTGATTAGTGGGAGGCTTTAAACTGGAAGGGGGTTGTTGGAGGCAGTTAATTCTGAGGAACCTGTTTGCTTTGGGCACTAAGTGGGTCTCCAACAATATTCTCTTCCTATAAAGAGTTCTTCCTCCCCTCCTCTTCTTCCTCCTCCTCCTCCTCCTCCTCCTTTCTCCCATTTATAATTTTGTGCAGGCAATTTTGTGAGGAGGGCAGTGGTTTTAAAACCCTACTGTATCAGAATCTGCTAAAGGGCCTCACCTTCCGTTTCTGATCCAGTAGCTCTGGAGTGGGTCTGAGAGGCTGCACGTCCCTAATAAGTTTCCAGAGGCTGCTGCTGCTGCAGCTGGTTTGGGACAATACTTTCAGGACCACTGGCCTAACAAACCCCTGTTGCGCCATCATTTCAACCTGCTCCCATGCCTTCCCCTGGCTTCCAGACCGCTGGGTTTCCTGTCTTTCACTGGCTGCTTCTTCTCAGCCTCTTTGCTGTTACCTCTGTAACCCCTTAACACGAGAGTGCCTCCAAGTTCCTCCCTATCACTCCTGTTTCTTTCACTATCCAGCCCCTCAATGCTTTCTTCCAGTCTCATAGTTTTAGATACCAATGATAACCTGATAACTCCCACATTTATATGTCTAGCCCAGACTGCTCACTAACGCCAGACTCTTTGATCTCATTGCCACCTCAACATTTCCAATTGGATGCTTCAGAGCTATTTCATACTTAACGGGTCCCAACACGAAGGCTGCATATTTCTTCCCAAACCCATCCTTCCCCTGCGTCTTCCCTATCCGAGTTAAAAGAACTATTTTCTTCCAGTTGCTCGAAAACTTGGAGGCATCTCCAGCTCATCTGTTTCTGTCAGACATTGCCAATTTCTATCAGTTCAGGATTTGGAACACAGCAGATGCTGACCATGCTCCGTGCCCGTGGTGGTGATGTCTTGGTTGGTCCAAGATACCCTCACCATCAGCCTGGGACACTGAAGTGGCCTCCTGACCACGGTCTCCCTTCATTTTCTACCCGGCTCACCCTACTCTATTCTGAACACACTAGTCGGGGTTATCCTTTTAATACATTGGGCCATGTCACTCTTTAGCTCAAGGCCCAATAAGTTCCCAAGTCATTTAGTAAAGTCCAACGTCTTCATGATGACCAACCAGGCCCGATAAGACCTGCTCCACCCTCTTCTTTGTTTTCTTTTCTTGCTTTCCTTCTCTTTTTCTTTTTTTGAGACAGAGTCTCACTCTGTCACCAGGCTGGAGTGCAGTGACGCGATCTCCGCTCACTGCAACGTCCATCTCCCAGGTTCAAGCAATTCTCCTGCCTCAGCTTCCCAAGTAGCTGGGATTACAGGTGCGTGCCACCATGCCCAGCTAATTTTTGTATTTTTAGTAGAGACGGGGTTTCACCATGTTGGCCAGGATGGTTTCAATCTCTTGACCTTGTGATCCACCCGCCTTGGCTTCCCAAAGTGCTGGGATTACAGGTGTAAGCCACTGCACCCGGCCCCACCCTCTTATTTCTCTGACTTCAACCACCCTGCTTATTCCTCTCTAGCCACACGGACCTCTTGGCTTGTCCTCAAACACAGTCCAGCTATCCTTTCAGAATTTCACACTGGCTGTTCCTTCTGCTCAAAATGCTCTTCCACAAAGAGCCACACAACTCACTACCTAATGAGGTCTTCACTCAGATGTTACTTTCAGTATCAGAAAATTTAGTAAACTTCTCCCTAATAAGCAAAATGTGTCTGGAATCCTTTTTTAAAGGTAGGAGCAAATTTTCATGTGTTTTCTGTAAACAATGATTCAAATGGTCTAAAATTTTTTCATTAGTGTGTGCCTCAGGTAGTAGCTAATGATAACATTTATTGTGTTTGCCATTATAAATGTTTTATGTAGATAATCTCACTTAAGCTTCACAAAATCTCTATAGGATAAATATGTTTATTATCCCCATTTAATAGATGGGGAAGCTGAGGCGCAGAGTTCAGTGACTGTGAACAGTAAAGACAACACGCAAACCCAGATCTGCTTCATTCCAAAAGCCTATTTTCTCAACCAGTACAGAAGCCCCTCTCACTTGGGTCTTATATTCTTTTTTTTGACTTCTTGATCACAGATGTTGTTAAATATCTGATACATTTCATCACATTACTTAACTAAAAATTCAAAGACAGTTATATATCCAGTTGAAACCTCAAAACAGTATTTTCAATCAAACAAGTTTTCAGCAACAATCAAACTGGTGCTCCTTTTTCCAGATACTTATGGAGTATTTCAAAGTTTTAGAATTGCCTTCGATTCATGTCATATGTTCTAAGTCATAGGAAAATACAAAACCTCAAAACCCTAAAGAGATCCCCTCAAAATTTAAAATATGATTTACAACCTTAAGATGACATTGTGTATTGCCACCTATGGGAACAGAATCACTATACTTAAATACAAACTCAGAGTAAATTTTCTATTTTGCATATAATTGTTTGATCCCAAGAATATACAATCCTTAGACATTGGCACAAGTTAGAATGTCTGGGAAGCAGACTCTGATTTGGAGTTTAATGTGCAGGGTATTTAATCAGGAGTACCTTGGGATCAATGTCATGGAAGGGAGGGAGGAAAGCAGGAATAGGTGGAGGGAGAATTAAGTTGCAATGCAAATCCCACAAAGCTTCTATCAACCCCCCAGGAACTATGGAGTTAAAATGGCCCATCCAACTTGTCTCATGTTAGGCTGAAATGAAAGGACATTTGTAGTGCTGTCTTCATCTGTCACTGGATGTGGCCTACCTTGGGACAGAAGTGATCTCCAGTGAGGCAGCTCTCTGCACTGGGGAGGATCAGAAGTTGAAGGCGGATGACAATACTCCCAGCCGCTGGGACTAAGTCCTTTCTTGAAGGAGGATCTTGACAGCACAACCATGCCTACCACAGACATTTTGCAGAGAAAGGAAATGATACTGTATGTGGCCTAAGTCAGGATGCACGGGAAAGGACTGAGGAGGGAATCCAGGGAATCTAGAAATTACGTCAACCTACTTCCTTTGGTCACTAATCATAGCACCCACATGGTACCCACCTGGTACCCTCTTATTACTTGGGAAAACAGGATCAGGCCCCAAGGAACCCAGAACTCTGTTATTCCAAGATTTAGCTTAAGCAACCGATCAAATAACGCATGTCAAGTTCTGGCTTACAGAAAGCACTCTGTACTTAGGTATTGTAATAGGTTGAATGGTGGCTCAAAAGATACATCTGTATCCCAGAACCTGCAAATGTGACTTCATTTGGAAAAAGGGACTATGCAAATTTCATTAAGTTAGGGATCTTGGGATGAAATCATCCTGCATTACCAGGTGGGCCCTAAATCAATGACAAGTGTCCTTATAAGAGACAGAAGAAAAGGCACAGACACATGTAGGAGGTGGTCATGTAAAGATGGAGTCGGAGATTGGAGTGATGCAGCCCCAAGCCAAGGAATGACAACAAATTCTCCCCTAGAGCCCCAGAAGACTGTACTCTGCAGACATCTTGATTTGGGGCTCTGGCCTCTGAAACTGAGAGAGAAAAGCTTTCTGTTCTTTTAAGCCACCCAGTTTGTGGTAATTTGTTCTGGCAACCATAGAAAACTAATATAGAATGCACTAAGTAAACACATGCCAGGCACCTAACATGCATTATCTCATTTAATCCATGCAATATCCCTAAGAGGTGAATATCATTATTGTCCCCATTTTATAGACTAGGAAACAGGACCAGAGGGGGTCAATTAACCTGCTCAAAGTCACACATCCAGCCAGCATGCAGCAAGGATTTGATCCCAGATGCCTACCCCTCCTGGTTATCCACTACGTTACCCCTAAATGCTTCCTCCTTATACAGTCCTGTCTCTCCTAATGAGGGCTGCCTACACCACACACAGGCACCACGCCATGCTTTCTCTATGGGTTCCTGCATGATGCTCACCTCTCGCAGAGCCTGCCCATCCTCTCTGCTCTTTGCCAATCTGCTCCTGCCTCCCTCCAGGTACCTTTCACCAGGGACTTTGCTCCTTGTTGTACCACTTCTAGCCTGGAGATCACCAAGTTCTTGCTTCTAACTTTCTGGGTCAAGCTGAGGAAGATGAAGCATTGCTGCTCCTCTCTATCCAGTGTCTTCCCACATAGCCAGGCGAGGCATTGGAGGGAGTGAGCAAATCTGTAGGAAGAAAGCAAGAAAGTCAGCGTTTATGATTGCACCTTTGCCTGCACTACAGAGGTTAGGCCAATCTCAGAGGCTGTCTTTACTGCCCACTTTCCCTTCTGTTTGCTCTCTCTCCTTACTTGTTATTCTCACACAGTGTCATGCCATGATAAGCTCAGCAAATATTTCCTGAGCACCTACTGTGAGCCAGGCACTATGCTAGGGGCTGGAAATCCAGGGGTCAAGAAGACACATCCTCTGCTGCTGAGACAGGAGACTGACCCATGGCACAATAATTTCAATAAAATATGTGGATGAGATAGAATAAAGGCTGCAAATATAAAAAGTCTAGAGGTCAAGGAAGTCACATAAATGAATGGAGTGATCTGGTAACAGGGAAGAAATAGGAAGGGATGGAGACTGTGGTTAACTGGGGTAAGTAAGCCCAACTAAAGGGTATTACAGAAACCATCTCTACCCCATCTGCTCATGTTTCAAAAGAAGCCCAATATTCACATGTGTCTATAACAGCTCCCGAGTGTCAGACGCCAGCAAGAAATTAAAACAATACACTCAAATCCCTGTGGGGTAGAACAAAACCTGTTGGGAGGTTAAATTCAATTCTTGAGCTGAAGTTTGCAGCATTATGATAGAACCATGGAGAGAGAGTAGGGTGCCTCACTGCTCACTCCTCCAGAGGAGGTAGCCAGGCACACAGGAGCAGTCCCATTCCCATTCTACAGTAGAGAAAATGGAGGCAAAGAAGTCTAGGTGACTTTTAACCAAGGCTGTATGCCTCTAAGTGTCAGGGATGGGATGAGAAGCCATTAATGAGCTCACCTCCTAGTTGGCTAGTATTTGGAAACACGGAAAGGACTTCGTATATTCTAGGTCTTGCACAGATGTAAGGTAATTAATAATACAATTGGTAACATCTTTTGTAGTTATTATACTTTGTTGCGTTCTCATTTATCTCATATATGTAATCTGTTTTTCTTCATACCTGGGTCTCCTTTAATCTATGCCAAGCCATTGTCTCTGGATTTTTGTCTTTGTGTGTTTCTGCTTCTCTCTCTCTCTCTCTGTCTGATGTACTTTGTATGGGCTCACCTCTATCTCTGTCACTCTACATTCAGTATTTTTAAAAACATTTTTTTTTTTTTTTGAGACGGAGTCTTGCTCTGTTGCCCAGACTGGAGTGCAGTGGCCGGATCTCGGCTCACTGCAAGCTCCACCTCCCCAGTTTACGCCATTCTCCTGCCTCAGCCTCCCGAGTAGCTGGGACTGCAGGCGCTGGCCACCTCGCCCAGCTAGTTTTTTGTATTTTTTAGTAGAGACGGGGTTTCACTGTGTTAGACAGGATGGTCTCGATCTCCTGACCTCGTGATCCACCCATCTTGGCCTCCCAAAGTGCTGGGATTACAGGCTTGAGCCACCGCGCCCGGCCCAAAACTGAACATTGGCTGTTTTGGAGATGCAGAGGAATGAATAAAAAAATCTTTGACCTGTTTATTGGAATTACATTAAATGTGTACATTGATTTATAAATATTGATATATTTACCTTGGCCCATTGATATAAATTTTTGTGTTTTCCAGTAAACTTTTAAACATATCTTGTGAATTTTACAAACTTTATTCTAATTTTATTCAGAAGAAAAGACCAAATATGCACTCTGACAGTCAGTGGTCTGTGTTGCTTCCATGTCATCTCTCTCTCTGCATACACCCAACAGGCCCCCACTCATTACACACAATCAGGCTAAAACGAGCTGGTAAAATCATTCCAGGCTCTGGGCTTGTCCTGCCAGTGACCTCCATAGTTGTATTCCAGCAGGACATATCTGAAGGCTTTGCCCCGAGGCCAGCGATGGTCCTTGGTTACTGTCCAGCCCTGTTGGCCTCTTACTCCCAAAGAGCAGTCATGTGCCTGCTACGAATTTGAATCATCTCCCATGATGCACCAAGACCCAAGGGGTAGTCAGTCCTTACAAATCTCCTTTTACTACAAAATATATAGCCCACTGTTCAAATTGCCACACTCAAATGACTGAACCCGTAAAGTAGGTACATCTTCTAGAGTGAGCATTTTAAAGGAAATAGATACTTCAATGGATGCTTTCTCTCTACCATTAATCTTTTCTTCATCAGATTACTCCGGATCCCAGCTGGGAGTCAGACATCCTTCATTACAGCTTGAATGCAACCTTCCAATTTTTTTTTAATTGAGGTTTTCTGGGCTGACCAGTCACAGTGATAATACCACCACGTTTTGTTGAGTGTCTGTAATGTGCCAGGTGGTTCCATGATCAATTCGTGGAGGAAGAAACTAGGCTCAGAGACTTGATGTGACTTGCTCAAAAGTACAGAGCTGGGGTGGGAGCCAGCTCTAGCTCCTACCAAAGCCCTTACAACCTTGATGCCATCCACCCAACACGGGAAAGTGTGAGCAGAAATTTGAAATGTCCGGTTCCCAGGTCCCTGGCCTCCTACCTCTACCCACAGGCAGTGCTGAGGCCAGGAAGACCAGCGGCTCGGAGAGGGGCATCACACAGATTCACCCACAGCCCTCAAAAGGAACAATCCCTCTGATAGCAGTGCCAGTGATCTTGGTCTTCTGGCCTCCAAAACAGTGAGACAATAACATTTTCTGTTGTTTAAGCCATCTGCTTTGTGGTACTTAGTTACCACCAACTAATATATTTCTATTCATTTCTCAAGACCCAGTTCAAATGGCCCCTCTCCTGTGTTGCTGGTGTGTCTGTGCTGCAGCACGTATGATGCTCTGTCCTAGGCCGTGCAGGCTGCTGTAACAAAGTGTACACTGGGTGGCTTATCAACAGCCAAAATGTATTTCTCAGTTCTGGTGGCTGGGTGTTGGGTAAGGGCCTGCTTCTTCACAGATAACGATTTCCTCACTGTATCCTCACATGGCAGAAGAGGCAAGGATCTCTCTTGGGCCTCTTCTCTAAGGGTGATAAATCCTATGTATGATGGTTCCGCTCCCAAGACCTAATCACCTCCCAAAGGCCCCCACTTCTAATGCCATTGTTTTGTGGGTGAGGATTCCAGCATATGAATTTGGAGCAGACATAAACATTCATGCCACAGAACGCTGCATGACAATGACTTTGTCTATGTCTCTGTGTTCTGCGATAGAGGCTGAGTTTCAAGGGTAGAAAGCAGAGCAAGTGTGTTTTATCTTTGTATCTGCTCCTGTGCTATCTCTATACATGGCTAATTATAGTCGCTCAAAAGATGTTTGTTGAAAGAAAGGCTAAGGAATAGCATATCCTCACTACTCCACACAGCCCAAGAACCAGCCTAAGCTGCAGTCCTATGAGAAGGAAAAGAACTACATTTAAATCACCCAGGGGGATATGTATAAAAATGAAATCACAGATGTGTTCTTGGAGCACAGAGCCAATCTGAAGAGGAGCAACAGACTGAACAGGGAGTAAAAGCAGGCTTGCGGGGGTCAGGGCAGCACATGTGGCAAACCGGAGAAAGGCAGACTCTCAAAAGTCCACTTTCATGAGAGGCAGATGAGGCCACAGAGAGAGAACTTAACCTCTGGAAGGAAGCGCCAGGCCTTGGATGTTGGAGGGAAATAAGACTATGAAACAGCTTGGATCCTGCCACATGAGTCTGTTCCAGCCCAGCTCCATGGTTTCCTATCTGAGTCCAGGAGTAAGGCCAGGCTGTTAGGAAAGCCAGAAAAATCTGTTTCCCTAAATCTCTAAAAAAAACACTGGACCACAAATGGTTCTATGACCTGCATTAATAAGGATTGTGACAGTATTAACATGAGGTGAGCAGCAGTGCCATGCCCCGCTTTGCTACCAACAACCATGCCTTTGGCATTTCAGGGTTCATTGCAGTGAGAATGGGCAGTGTCGTGGCTGTGCCAGAGGTGCAGGCTGGTTTGTGTGCACACATGTTCACCCCTAGGACATCCCCCCAGATCCCAGGAGCTAACACTCTGTGTTGTCTATCAGGGTTAAGAGTGAGGCAGAGCACTCCGGAATTTGACATACTCTAGCTAACAGTGGCTCCAGAGACTAGGGAGGCCCATGAGCAACTTAGGCTAAATCCAGGTGGTGTGCTTTCTCCTTTATAAGTTTCGTTTGAGTGCTTTGGCATGGAAACAGGAAAAATAAAGCTTTCTGTAGCCAAAAGCATTTCCAAGAACAGCAATGAAACCCCAGCTTAGCTTCTGATTCATAATCTCTGACATTATTCATCTGTTAGAGTGAGGATCCATACACTGTGATTTGATTGACACGAACACGGATGGGATGATAGTCACAATAAAGGCCTCGGCACTGAGAGACAGAACGGACACCAACTGGGAGGATGACAGATAGTGAATGTCAGCTCTGAACAGGTGTGTGGGGTGTGTGCATGGTGTGCAAAGACACATTAGCATTGAGAAGCTGAGTCACAGGGTTACTGCTAAATCTGGAGGCCTGAAATTCAAAGATGTCAAATGACACTAATTCTTTCCAATTTTCCCAGTACCCAAGGCCCAAACAATTGGTGATAATGAAGAAACTCTACTACCAGACATTGCAAGATGCCTCAATGACCTAATCCAGCAAATCACAGCTCCAGCTGTCCATGAGCACCATCTACCATCTGAGGAATTGTTTCTTTTTAATACAAAGCTTGGCACTCATCAGATAATAATTTCTGGGATAGAAGCAAAGGATTGGTATTTGCTTAAGTCTCTTGAAGGTGATTCTACTGAGCCGGGATTAAGAACACACTGCCTTAATCCTTTCATCATCAGCAAAATTAAATATTATTAACAGAAGGAAAAAAAGCTGTTTAAAGAGAGTGAGAAAGTCTTATACCAAGAGTGCGAGCATTGAGACCACGGCCACTGGAGCAAGACCACCTGGGTTCAACTTGTAGCTCTGCCACTTACTATCTATGAACCTAGGCCACATTATTTGGTCTCTCTGTGCCTCAGTTTCCTCATCTGTAAGAAGGAAATCATAACAATGCCTACCTTACATGGAGATCATGAGTACTATTTGAGTTTATATTGTTAGAGTGCTCAAAAGAGTATCTGGCATGCCAAGTACTATATAAATATTTATTATTAATTTTCTAACAACTCAAGTTTTTCACAGGTCCAGACTTGTAGTTGAAATTGATGACATAGTCTATCCATCAAAATAGCCTTTTTTAAATAGTGTCCTGCCTCTTAGGGTGGGAGGCACAGAAGCTAGAAATGAAAATTGGACAATTAGTAGCATTGATGTTCTATCAGAAGAAGAAACATTCATTCATTCATTCATTTGGTGACAGAGTCTTGCTCTGTGATCTAGGCTGGAGTGCAGTGGTGCAATCTTGGCTCACTGCAACCTCCACTTTCCTGGTTCAAGCGATTCTTGTGCCTCAGCCCCCCGAGTAGCTGGAATTACAGGCACACGCCACCATGCCCAGCTAATTTTTGTATTTTTAGTAGAGACAGGGTTTCACCATGTTGGCCAGGCTGGTCTCAAACTCCTGGCCTCAAGTGATCTGCCTACCTTGGCCTCCCAATATGCTGGGATTACAGGCATGAGCCACCACACCCATCCAGAAGAAACATTTAACCTACGGAATGTATACTATTATAAATACCAACAACCAGGACATTAAAATAGTAATGGGAAAATAATTTTAGGATTAAAATAGAAATCTTCATTTAGTAATATTTGAGGTGGAGCAAACAAAATGGAACGGTATCTATGAAGAGGCATCTTACAAGATTATATTTCTAGAGGCTAAAGGAAATTATCTTCGGTGCTGGTTATAGCCTGAGGGGCAAATCTGTCTGTATCTAATAAAAGTGTCTTCTGAAAAAAGAAACAGGGAACTTTATTTATTTATTTATTTATTTATTTATTTATTTATTTATTTATTTATTGAGATGGAGTCTCGCTCTGTCGCCCCGGCTGGAGTGCAGTGGCCGGATCTCAGCTCATTGCAAGCTCCGCCTCCCGGGTTTACGCCATTCTCCTGCCTCAGCCTCCCAGTAGCTGGGACTACAGGCGCCCGCCACCTCGCCCGGCTAGTTTTTTGTGTATTTTTTAGTGGAGACGGGGTTTCACCATATTAGCCAGGATGGTCTCGATCTCCTGACCTCGTGATCCGCCCGTCTCGGCCTCCCAAAGTGCTGGGATTACAGGCTTGAGCCACCGTGCCCGGCCGAAACAGGGAACTTTAAAATGGAGCATCTTGTTTGTGAACAGCTGGAAGTGCCTTCAACTCCTCCCCAGATTGAAAAGATTACTTTTATATTATCCATTTTCCAATTTTATGTACACATTTTAAAAACTCTTTTGGGATATAGAAGGTTTATTTATTCAGTCACTCATAGCAAGTTCAAATGAGACTTCTGGCTATTTAAAAAGCCACTGCACTCAGAATTTCTCCCCTGGTGGTGGGGGATGGGGATGCTCCACGGGGAAATTTGTTCCCTCACCTGTAGGCTTCACTCCAAAACAAGGCAATAGGACTGCAATGGCTTCTGTGACTCTAGCCATGGTAATGTCTTGCCGTGGGGGATGACATTCTGCATCTCTCTAAGTTTCCATACTGGGCCAGCAATATCACTGAATTCTTCCAAGAGAAAATAGCTCCCCAAAAGGTGGCACCCACAGGAGTCTCTGCCAGGTTCCCGAGTCTATTGATTCTTGCATTCTACGCCTTCCCTCAAGGTTCAATTCCTTTATTTTAAAATTACATCCTTTAGAAACATTTCTTTTTAGCAAAGACTTGTGAGAGGTCAATTCTGCTTGTTTTTGAAAACATTAGTCATAAGGGATACTTCTGTTTGATGTCGACTTTTAGATTAAAGTTCTGGGTAAAGATGGTGGATTGAACCACCAATCCAAATTTTGCTTTTCCAGAAATCATAGGAAACTACAATGAATATATATTATTTAGAAATGAATGAACCTTTAAGGATATGGGAAATGGAAGAAGAGACAACAGCTAACTTCTGGAAGCCAGAAAGATGATGGGTAAATAAACTAACCTGACATGTCAAAGAAAGATTCTAAGCTGGATCAGTTTTATTTTTTTCCTAACATCATCTAAACTCCAGGAAATGGTGACACCAGGTAACATTGGAAATGGAATAAAAAGAGGGTAGACTAAAATAAGGAGGATTAGAAAAGTTGTTTGAGAATCACCAGCTTTCTAGATTCCCTCAACACCCCACACTCTTGGATGAGTTCTCTTCCCCATCCTAGCAAAAGGATATTTACTATCTGGAGAGGGTAAAACAGAGGTACCCTGTACTTGGAGCGCACAGACTGAGTTAAGAGCAGGAATCCCACACTGAAGCCAGAAGGAATAGAAGGAATAAATGAATATGTAGACGCTGAAGGCCAAGACCCCTGCTCTAAGTCTGTTTACCTACTCAGCTTCCACAGTGATTTGGAAAAACGGAAGAGTCATCTCTGGGGGATTTTACCAGCCCAAAAGGAAAAACTTACACATACCAATATTAAGGTTAACCCCAACAAATGACCCAGCCAGATCACCCTCCAATAAAACTCACTCAGATCTTCCAATCAGCTTTTTACTCACCCACAAGTAAACAAGAGCAGACACCTATTATGAGACAGATGAAGAATGCCTCTAACTTACAAGATAAAGATCAAGAAGCAAACCACAAACAGATAAAAATGACTCAGAGGGAAATTATGAAGAGAAGAGAAAACTTCAAAATAAAACTATTATTATTATCTTCAAAGAGAGAAGCTATGATACTGAATCCCAGGGACGAGGTCAGAATGCTATTTAAAAAAGAACATTCAGAGAACATAAAAGAGCTCTTAGAAATTAAAAACCTGAGGCCTGGCATAGTGGTTCACACCTGTAATGCCAGCATTTGGGAGGCCAAGGCAGGCAGATTGCTTAAGGCCAGGAGTTTGAGACCAGCCTGGCCAACATAGTGAAACCCATCTCTACTAAAAATACACCAGGCATAGTGGTGTGTGCCTGTAGTCCCAGCTACTCAGGAGGCTGAGGCAGGAGGATTGCTTGAGCCTGGGAGGTGGAGGTTGCAGTGAGCCGAGATCATGTCTCTGAACTCTAACCTGGGTGACAGAGTAAGACCTGTCTAAAAAAAAGAAAGAAGGAAATAAAGAAACGGAAGGGAGGAAGGGAGGGAGACAGGGAGGAAGGGAAGGAGAAAGGGAGAAAGGGAGGGAGGAGAGACAGAGAGAGAGAGAAAGGAAGGAAGGAAAAGAAAAAGGAAAGGAAGAAAGGAAAGAAAAGAAAAGAAAAACCTGATAGTAGAACACAAACATTCAATAGAAAAGTTGGAAGTTGAGGTTGAATCAACCTCTCAGAAAGTAGAGCAAAAAGCAAAAGAGAAGAAAAATAAAAGGAAAAGTCATATTATATAAATGTATGTTTATTTGTATTTTTATATAGAAAATATAAAACATTATTTTATAAAACATTATATAAACAGTCTAGGAAGATCAATGTCTGGATAATGAGGATTTAAGAAGAGAATAAGGTGAATGAGAAAAAAATAGAAATAATTTAAGGAAATTTTCCGAATTCAAATACATGAATTTCCAGACTGAAAGGCTCACTAAGTCCTTAGAACAATAAATGAAAATAGGTTCATAGCAAGGCATATCATTGTGAAATATCAGAACAATGGGAACAAGATCTTAAAAGCTTTATAAGAGCAAAAGTGAGTCACACTCAAAAGCCAGTTACACTTATACTCAGAATAATATAAACATTGATCATTGATCTAAGCAAAATTACACTATTACTATATTAAAAGCACGAGGGCCCAAAAAATCTACAGTTTCAGTGAAATCTCTATCAAAATACCAATAAGATTCTTTACAGAAATATAAAAAAGTTCAAAAATTCATATGGAACCACAAAAGCCCAAAACAATCTACAGATTCAGTGAACTCTCTATCAAAATACCAATAAGATTCTTTACAGAAATATAAAAAAGTTCAAAAATTCATATGGAACCACAAAAGACCCAGAATACTCAAAGCTGTCCTAAGCCAAAACAACAAAACTAGAGGAATATTATCCGACTTCAAATTATGCTACAGACCTGTAGTAACAAAAACAGTATGGTACTGACATAAAAACAGACACATAGACCAATACAGAACCCAGAAACAAATCCATACACAGTGAACTCATTTTCAACAAACGTGCCAAACACCTACAGTGAATTCATTTTTGACAAATGTGCCAAGAACATACACTAGAGAAAAGACAATCTCTTCAACAAATGGTGCTGGGGAAACTGGATATCCATACGCAGAAGAATGAAACCAGACCCCTATCTCTCTCCATATATAAAAATCAAATCAAAATGGATTAAAGACTTAAATCTATGACCTCAAACTATGAAACACTACAAGAAAACAATGGGGAAAATCTCCAGGACATTGTTCTGGGCAAAAATTTATTGAGCCATACCCCACAAGCACAGACAACCAAAGCAAAAATGGATAAATGGGATCACATTGAGTTAAAAAGCTTCTGCACAGCAAGGAAACAATCAACAAAGTGAAGAGACAACCCACAGAATGGGAAAATATTTATGAACTACCCATCTGACAAGGGATTAATAACCAGAATATATAAGGAGCTTGAACAACTCTATAGGAAAAAGCCTAATAATCCCACCAAAAAGAGGTCAAAAGATTTGAATAGGTATTTCTCAAAGGAAAATAATATAAATGGCAAACAGACATATGAAAATGGTCTGAACATCATTGATCATTAGAGAAATGCAAATCAAAACAACAATGAGAGATTTCACCTCAGTTAAAATGGCTTTTATCCAAAAGACAGGCCAATAACAAATACTGTTGATGATGTGGAGAAAAGGGAACCCTTATACATTGTTGGTGAGAATGTAAATTAGTACAACCACTATGGAGAACAGTTTGGAGGTTTCTCAAAAAACTAAAAATTGAGCTACCATATGATCCAGCAATCCCACTGCTGGGTATATGCCCAAAAGAAAGGAAATCAGTATACTGAAGAGGTATCTGCACTCTCATGTTTGTTGCAGCACTGTTCACAATAGCTAAAATTTGGAAGCAACCTAAGTGTCCATCAACAGATGAATGGATAAAGAAAATACAGTATATACATATATGTATATATAATATATATATGATAAAGAAAATGTGGTGTATATATGTATTGAATGGATAACGAAAACGTGGTACACACACAAACTCACACAATGGAGTACTATTCAGCCATAAAAAGAATGGGGTCTAGTCATTTGCAACAACATGGATGAAACCAGAGATCACTATGTTAAGTGAAATAATCCAGGCACAGAAAGACAAACATCACATGTTGTCACTTATCTGTGGGACCTAAAAGTCAAAACAATTGAACCCATGGACATAGAGAGTAGAAGGATGGTTACCAGAGGCTGGGAAAGGTAGTGAGCAGGGGTAAGAAGGAGGTGGGGAAAGTTAACAGGTACCAAAAAAATATAGTTAGAAAGAATGAATAAGACCTACTATTTGGTTGTGCAATAGAGTGACAACAGTCAATAAGTTAATTGTACATTTTAAAATAACTGAAAGAGTATAATTGAATTATTCATAACACAAAGGATAAATGCTTGAGGGGATGGATACCCCCATTATCCATGAAGGGATCATTTCACATTGCATGCCTTTATCAAAAATTCTTATGTATCTCATGAATATATATACCTACTATGTACCCACACAAATTAAATATTAATTTTTAAAAGGCATGAGGGTTTGGGAAGTATTCAAACCCTCCACATGGTGGATACAAAAGGAAGAGGAAAAACTAACAAATCCCTAGCTTCCAATGTGGAAATAATTGTTCTATTACCTTCTGAGCTCTATTGATGCTATTGAGAAGTTTGACACCCTAATAGTTACTCTTTTGTCTGGACACTTTTAAGTTTTACTCCTTATCTTTAGTCTTCTGTACTTTCTCTAGGGTTTTCAACAATCCAGTGAGGATCTGATGTAGTTCATTCAGGATGCTTTAAGAATCAATGTACAGCACTACAGTTGCATGCTGGGCTAGTTAATACCCCTTGATATGATTTGGCAATTTGTCCCCACGCAAATCTCATTTCAAACTGTAATCCCCATGTATTAGGGAGGAACCTGGTAGGAGATGATTGGATCATGGGGGTGGTTTCTCCCATGCTGTTCTAGTGATAGTGAGGGAGTCTCATGAAAGCCGATGGTTTTAAGTGTGGCACTTCCTTGTTCTTTTGTTCTCTCTCCTGGTGCTTTGTGAAGAAGGTGCTTGCTTCTCCTTCATTTTCCGCCATAATTGTAAGTTTCCTGAGGCCTCCACAGCCATGCAGAATTGTGAGTCAATTAAACCTCTTTTCTTTATAAATTACCCAGTCTCAAGTAGTGCCTTGATAGCAATGTGAAAATAGACTAATACCTCCCCGGACACAACAATTACAGCCACAGAGATAAAACACTGGAGACACAAGAATAGTCTTGTTCAAAGATATGGAATTTTGGAAGGAGACTATAAATAAAGTGGCTTTTACTTAGAAAAAAAGATCCAGGGAATGGATGTAATAGAATGCCGAGTGTAATATGACTTATTGGCCATGGATAAGAAAGGTGTGAAATATCCCAGATTTTAAAGATAATTAAAACTAATTAAGGCCAGCCAATTCTTCCAGGGATTTTAAAGAAGTGGCCAAATGGGCTCCCCCAATTTGCTCCCCCAATTATTCCTACAGCTCCTGCCCCACTCTTTCTTCCACCACCATCTCCAGTCCGTATAGGAGAGATTAGAGAGAGAAGAAAGAATCCTGCAAGTTGGGTGTTGCTGATGAAGGATGAGAGTGGTGGCTTCTCCCACGTCTCCCCTTGGGAGAGAAAAAGGAAACTGCCTTTTTCCAAATTCCCCCAATGTAAAAAGGGGTCCATCTATCACTCTCAGAGATCTAGCATCTTACTGACATCTTATTGTTTAGTTTGGGTTCTGTTTAAGACAGTGCCCTTGCTGATCTGTGCCCTATATCTTTATATACAGAGGAAAAAGAGAGGGGAAAAAAGTGACAGAACAGAGATAATGTAAATGTGTAGCAGTCAATACTTACCCTATTTGGTGGAACAAAGATGCATAAGTTTCATGTGGATCCACAAATAGCTAGGCTTGAACTGCTTACTAGTGCCCCATCTAAAAGTGTGACCTATCAAATAAGAAACTCCAGTAGCTGGAGGCTGTGGGATATTCCACTACTGGCCAAAATTGGGGGAAGGAGGTGGCAAAGGTCATGCCTGAGGATATGTTCCAGTATGGGTCCAGTGCCTGGAACAGCTGGAACCGAGACTGACACACCCCCATGCCCCCCACCGACTCCCCATTGCATATAAGAGCAGGGCCCTCAAATGGTTGCACCTTCAGTAATTAGCATGTTTAAAAAGTCTGAACTCAGCTGGGTGCAGGGTGCAGTGGCTCAAGCCTGTAATCCCAGCATTTTGGGAGGCTGAGGCAGATGGATTACCTGAGGTCAGGAGTTTGAGACCAGTCTGAAAAACATGGTGAAACCCGATCTCTACTAAAAATACAAAAATTAGCCAGGCGTGGTGGCACTCAGTAATCTCAGCTACTCAGGAGGCTGAGGCAAAAGTATTACTTGAGCCCAAGAGATAGAGGTTGCAGTGAACCAAGATTGTGCCACTGCACTCCAGCCTGACTGCCAGAATGAGAATCTGTCTCAAAAAAAAAAAAAAAAAGACTGAACTCAGAGAGGTATGAATGCAAGCTGGTTTGATTTTTGTTCACCTACAACTTTCAATCATGCTTTCATGAATCTCCCTTGGCTGTTCTTTAATGATATCTTGTGCAGATTCTGCAGTTTTCTGGCCACTTCCATATATATAAAAAAAGTCCACTACCAGCGAGCTGGTATTTACACATGGGCCTAAATACAGAGAGGGGAACGATATCTGAGAGGGGACTACCATAACACCCAGTTAGGTGAATATTCTTTATTTTTTTCATCCATCCTCCCTGCCCCTACACTGCAGAGAGGAAAAAGAGAGAAGAGTGAATGTGAAGACAATGCCCTTTCCCCACTCGAAGGCCCTAGAGTAGAAGCCTAGCTGCTGGCATGGGGCAGGGTGAAGACAAATATTGAATTAGTTATTCAATTGAAGTTTTAAACTAGACTGGATTGACTTTATTGGTTGGAAAAATAGACTTGATGCTAAGCTTCCAGGAACAGTCCAAAATCATGCCACAGAAATGGCTTGTTAAACAAATGCCACTGTCACCCTAAAGACCTGGCTGCACTGGACCTATTGCAACTATGAATGTCCCCAAAACTCAGACTCCATTGCCACCACACAATCCTACAAAACGAAAACAGTGAAAATAGCTTGTATCTTTTGTTCGTTACTTGGAAATTTAAATCTCACGTGGGTGCATCTGATTAGTAGGTCCAGGCCATGTGATTTTATTCTAGCTGAAAGGGAGGCTGGGGATTTGAACTCTGCGTTCTGTATTGCAAGGGCAGAAATGCAAGTTTGGAAGTTTCCCATACTGAGAAAAGCTCTTCAGAAGACTATGGACCACTGCAAATGTCACACAAGCCTATTTTGGATATCACTTAAAATAGAACTGATTAACCATTTCATACCCATTAGGATAACTACTATCAAAAAAACAAAAAGAAGTGTTGATGAGAATGTGGAGAAATTGGAGCCTTTGTGTATTGCTGGTGAGAATGTAAAACAGTGCAGATGCTGTGGAAAACAGTATGGCTGTTCCTCAAAATTTAAACATAGAATTACCATATGATCCAGCAGTTTCACTTCTAGATATATTGAAAACAAGGACTGATATGGTTTGGCTGTGTGCTCACCAAAATCTCCTCTTGAATTGTAGCTCCCATAATCCCCACATGTCATGGGAGAGACCTGGTCGGAAGTAATCTAATCATGAGGATGGTTACCTTCATGCTATTCTCATGATTGTGAGTTCTCATGAGATCTGATGGTTTTATATGGGGCTTTTCCCCCTTTTCCTTGACACTTCTCCATGCTGCCACCATGTGAAGAAGGACATGTTTGTTTCCCCTTCTGCCATGATTGTAAGTTTCCTGAGGCTTCCCTAGCCATCCTGAACTGTGAGTCAATTAAACCTCTTTCCTTTTAAAATTACCCAGTCTCAGGTATGTCTTTATTAGCAGTATGAGAATGGACTAATACAGTAAATTGGTACTGCAGAGAGTGGGGTGCTGCTGTAAAGATGCCCAAAAATGTAGAAGCAACTTTGGAATGGGGTAACAGGCAGAGGTTGGAACCATTTGGAGGGCTCAGAAGAAGACAGAAAAATGTGGGAAAATTTGGGGCTTCCTAGAGACTTGGAGGGCCCAGAAGACAGGAAGATGTGGGAAAGTTCAGAACTTCCCAGAGATTTGTTGAATGGCTTTGACCAAAATGCTGATAGTGACATGAACAATGAAGTCCAGGCTGAGATGGTCTCAGATGGAGATGAGGAACCTGTTGGAAACCAGAGTAAAGGTCACTTTTGCTATTCAAAGAGACTGGCATCATTTTGCCCCTGCCCTAGAGATCTGTGGAACTTTGAACTTGAGAGGGATGATTTAGAGTATCCAGTGAGAGAAATTTCTAAGTGGCAAAGCATTCAAGAGGAAGCAGAGCATAAAAACTTAGGAAATTTGCAGCCTGATGAGGCAATAGGAAAAAAAACCATTTTCTGGGGAGAAATTCAAGCTGGCTGCAGAAATTTGCATAAGTAATAAGGAGCCAAATATTAATCACCAAGTCAATGGGGAAAATGTCTCCAGGGCATTTCAGAGACCTTCAGAGCAGCCACTCCCATCACAGGCTGGGAGGCCTAGGAGGGAAACATGATTTCATGGCCTGGGCCCAGGACCCCCCTGCTGCTCTGTGCAGCCTTGGAACTTGGTGCCCTGCATCTCAGGTGTAGCTAAAAGGGGCAAAAATACAGCTCAGGCTGTTGCTTCAGAGGGTGGAAGCCCCAAGCCTTAGCAGCTTCCATATGGTGTTGGTCCGGCAGATGTGCAGAAGACAAGAATTGAGGTTTGGAAACCTCCCCCTAGATTTCAGAGGATATATGAAAATGCTGGGATGTCCAGGCAGAAGTTTGCTATAGGGGCACAGCCTTCATGGAGAATCTCTGCTAGGACAGTGTGGAAGGCAACTGTGAGGTTAGAGCCGCCACACAGAATCCCCACTGGGGCACTGCCTAGTGGAGCCATGAGAAGAGAGCCACTGTTCTGCAGACCCCAGAATGGTAGATCTACTGACAGCTGGCATTGTGTACCTGGAAAAGCCACAGACACTCAATACCAGCCATGAAAACAGCAGGGAAGGGGGCAGTACCCTGCAAAGCCACATGAGCAGAGCTGCCCAAGGCCATGGGAGCCCACCTCCTGCATCAGTGTGTCCTGCATGTAAGACTTGGAGTTAAAGGAGATCATTTTGGAACTTTAAAATTTGTTGACTGCTCTATTGGATTTCAGACTTTCATGGGGCCTGTAACCTTGTTGTTTTGGCTAATTTCTCCAATTTGGAATGGGTGTATTTACCCAATGACTGTACCCCCATTGTATCAAGGAAGTAATTAGCTTGCTTTTGATTTTACAGGCTCATAGGTGGAAGGGACTTGCCTTGTTTCAGATGAGACTTTGGACTTGGACTTTTGAGTTAATGCTGGAATGAGTTAAGACTTTTGGGGACTGTTGAAAGGGCATGATTGTGTTTTGATAAGTGAGGACGTGAGATTTGGGAAGGGCCAGGGGCAGAATGATGGTTTAGCTGTGTCCCCACCAAAATCTCATCTTAAATTGTACTTCCCATAATCCCCACATGTCATGGGAGTGACCTGGTGGGAGGTAATTTAACCATGGGGGCAGTTACCCTCATGCTGTTCTCATGATCATGAGTGAGTTCTCATGAGACCTGATGGTTTTGTATGGGGCTTTTCTCCCTTTTGCCAGGCACTTCTCCTTGCTGACACCATGTGAAGAAGGACACGTTTGCTTCCCTTTCTGCAATGATTGTGAGTTTCCTGAGGCTTCCCCAGCCATGCCGAACTGTGAGTCAATTAAACCTCTTTCATTTTTAAATTACCCAGTCTTGGGTATGTCTTTATTAGCAGTGTGAGAACAGACTAACACAAGGACTCAAACAGATATTTGTCCATCAATTTTCATAGCAGCCCTATTCACATCAGTCAAAAGGTGGAATCAATAGATGTTTATCAATAGATGAATAAATAATTAAAATGTGTTGTGATGGTTAATTTCATGTGTCAACTTGACTGATCACAAGATACTCAGGTATTTGACTAAACACTACTGCCTGGTGTGTCTGTGTAGGTGTTTCCAGATGAAATTAGCATTGAATCAGGGAATTTAGAACAGCAGTTTGCCCTCCCCAATGTGGGTGGGCATCATCCAATTTACTGAGGGCCTGAATAGAACAGAAATGTAGAGAAAGGCAGAATTTGGCCCTTCTTACCTGATTGCTAGAGCAGAGATGTCCATCTTTTCCTGCCCTCAGAGTTTCTGATTCTCAGGCCTTCAGATCCCAACTGAAATTTATATCATCAGCTGCTCTGGTTCCCAGGCCTTCAGACTCGGACTGAAGCTCACCATTAGCTTTCCTGGGCTCCAGCTTGCAAATGGCAGATTGTGAGATTTCTCAGCCTCCATAATTGTGTGAACCAACTCCTCATAATAAATCTACTCCTATATATATCTTATTGGTTCTGTTTTTCTGGAGAACCCTGACTAATACATATGGTATATACATAAAATGAAATATTTTTCAGTCTCAAAAAGCAGTGAAATTCTGATACATGCTACAAATGGATTAACTTTGAAAACATCATGCTAAGTGAAATAAGTTAGATGCAAAAGGGCAAATATTGCATGATTCCACATGTATAAAGTATCCACCATTACATTTATAAAGACAAAAGTAGAATAGTGGTTACCAGGGGGTGAGGGTTAAAAGGAATGGAAAATTATTGTTTAATGGGTACAAAAATTTCAGTTTGGGAAGATAAAAAATTTGCAGAGATATATAGTGGTGATGATTGTACAACAATGTGAATGAACTTAATGTCACTGAATTGTACACTTAAAAATGGCTAAAGTGGTAAATTTTATGTTATGTACATTTTACCATAATAGAAAATAGAATTAATAATTTTGGAAATCAAAATGAAATGGAAATTGACCAGATAATTTATTTCATTACCCCTGTACTTTGGTGTTTTTCTAGATGGTGAGATAGAAGAAAAAAGAAAATAAAAAATGATTTTTATTAGATCTTTTGTGTGAGATCTACTAAAGCAAGGAGCAGGTTATACCAGAGTTATGAGAATTGAATGTTGGGAGTAGAACCCCAAATAATTTAGATAACATAGAGACAGTCTTGCAGCCAAAGGTCAGCACACCATATTGAAAATTTGGGCATTAGAATAACAGTCATCTATGTTCAAGCCTCCCCATTTCAGTGCAATAAAAAAAGATTTAAGAAACCTGCAATCGGCCAGCCATGGTGTCTTACACCTGTAATCCCAGCACTTTGGGAGGCCAAGGAGGGTGGATCACCTGAGGTCAGGAGTTCCAGACCAGCCTGGCCAACATGGTGAAACCCCATCTCTACTAAAAATTAAAATTAGCCGGGTGTGGTGGCATGTGCCTGTAATCCCAGGTACTCGGGAAGCTGAGGCAGGAGACTCACTTGGACCCAGGAGGCAGAGGTTGCAGTGAGCCGAGATCATGCCATTGCACTCCAGCCTGGGCGATAGAGCAAGACCCTGTCGAAAAAATTAAAAAGTAAAAAATAAAAAAGGAAAAGAAAAGAAAAAAAGAAACCTGGAATCAAGAATAGCCAAATGGGTTTATTGACTACAACAATATCTAAAACTAGTTTTCTTTTAGAAAGGTTTTTAGATTTTCTTCAACTCTAAAAAATGAAAAAACAGTTATTAATAAGAGCAAAAATCAGAGAGAGAGCCATTGAATAATAATTAGCACAGGAAGTTTGGAGCCAGATATTCCCTGATCTCCAACTGACCTTGGACAAATCGCTTAAGCTCTCTGCTCTTTAGCTTCCCTGGTTCTACAATGAAAATGATAGCTTCCCCACCAAGGTATTAGAGAATTCATCAAATTCACCACTGTCAGGCAAATTCATGGTATGTAGAAAGCCAGGGCAGACATTTTGTTCCTTTCAAATACGGAGACTATCTATAAAACAATATGTTGAGCCACAATCACCAAATGTCCAATTGATGCACACAAAATATTCAAATAATAAAATTAAAACTTTATATACAACTGTTAATGTTTTCTATGTAATGGCTTTCAAAAGTCCAAACACATTGATTCCCAGCTGCACTGCAACTCCACTCTACATATCTTGCCTCTTGTCCTGGAGACTTTTTGGTATCTGATGTTCAGGAGAGGAAGTAACTCAGCAAATGGGCAAGAGGGACAATCTTCCAGACCTCTAGACTCCTATTTTTGCTCCCCAATCTTCATCTTAGTGCAACTAAATTGCAACCCTGAATTCAAGGGTATCTTCCTCAGAACTTCTCAAATGCATGATTTACAGATTGCTTTGGAGGCAAAGCAAGCTGACTCGATCCTTTAAATAAAAGTGATCTTGTTACTTTAACAGGAAAATAATAAATCTATCTGAAAGACTTTTAGGCTTCAATTATTTTTCAAGCATCCTTAGTTAATTAAAAGAGGGCAGTATACAAAAGAAGATAACCTTTTCCATATAAAGTATAAATACACCATCATTAACTAATTTCATTACAGGAAAGACAAGGCAACAAGCAATTCTAGTTTAGTTCAGCATTTAACTTAAGATGATAGAACGGCAGCTGTGTAGCTAATGTTTTAAGTAGTTAAAATATTTTTACAGAGTCATCCTTTAAAATCTGACATGTGCTTTAAAAATAAATGAATATACTCTAAGGCAATAAACTTTTGTTTAGACTTTGGGGTCATATTAGTGATTTATCTTTTCTTGTTTCAGCTGCAGACACTTCAGAAATATTAATTAGAAAGAAAGAATTATAGTGCTGACTAGGTCTAACTTACTATATCTTCTTTTGTAGTTATGTGGCTTTTTATTATATTACCCTGTTGAAGGGAAATTTGTTTTGCATTGATGGCAAACCAAAACAAATTCAGCCTTTGTGGTGGGGGAAAGCTGCTGTATTTCTTGAGCATAACTGCATTCTAATGTGCTGACAAATTCAAAGTAACTACTCTGAGTAATGAATGCATAGGGAAACTCCAGACCAAAGGGACTGGAATGGTAATGACAGAAAGGAAATACCCTGATTTTATTTTTTCCTAAAAAGTAAGCTTAAGTTCCAAGTGTTTTTCATTCAAGAGTTCCAAATATCTTTCAACAGTGTCACTCCAAAAATGAGATGGGAGAAAACAAAGAGACATCTGAATGCCCAGTCTGTTCCTCTGAGAAATACGTGATTAATTCTCATGATTAACAAGTCTTTGTCCATTAAGCTTGACTGGCTCTGGGCCAGCCTGCTGGGAGGGATGCTGACTGGGTGTAAAGTTATTACAGCTTCCAGAGTGCAGGGTTAGGTGTCAGACTGCCTGAGTTCAAATCTCAGCTGCGCCACTTAGCAGTTCTTTAACCTCCCTGAACCTCAGTTTCTTCTGTCAGTGAGAGATGGTGACAGTCACAATCTCCTAGGATGAAGTGAGATAATGTATATAAAACACTTAGTGCAGGCCTAACACATAATCAACACTCTATACATGTTAGCCAACTTCTTATTTTTGCTATAAGCTTGGATGATTTAACAACTCCCAAGAGCATAGCCCAATTAGCATTAAAAAATTATTTGGGCAAGGGATGCCCTTAAAAACAAATGAAAAATCTAGTAGAATTCAGTGATTTCTTCCAGGTGCCCAAGGTACTTTCTGGTATAAATTAGAAGCACAAAAACCATCTAATTTCAGAATAATAATGAGAAACTATGATGTGGTCCTTAACACTGGAAAAGCACTTGGAGGAGGGTGTGAATCAAGTGTGCAGACTCCACAGGCCAGGGAAGAACCAAGTCCTTTTCTTTTGAAGCTGGGAGGCGGATAGCCTTGGGCAAATTTTCAAGCTCAATGCCCTCTACCTGGACTCCGGGCTGTTTCAGGGGGCATGGTGAAAGTGAGACTGACCCTTCAGTTTGTGCGGGAGCTGATGAGGCCTGTGACTGCCAGCTTTCCCCTATTTCCCTGATAACCTGCATGACTCAGCAGAGGCAACCATAATCCTCCTAGGTACACAAGTCCAGGGACCTGGGAATCTCACCCCCATCTGCACAGCAGTCTCAGCAAGAACAGCCCAGGGAGAGTCTGAGCTCAGATAAGCCCATGGTGGGTCCCTATCCACACTACTACAACTGATGCTTTTTGGAAAGCACCAGCTCCTGGCAGGAGACCAACCAGCACAAAAATAGAGCATTAAACCAGCAAAGCTAAGGACCCTCATGGAGTCCATTGCACCCTCCGCCACCTCCACCAGAATAGAGGCTGGCATTCATGGCTGAGAGATCCATAGACGGTTCACATCATAGGACTCTGTGCAGACAACCCCCAGTACCAGCCTGGAGCCAGGTAGACTCACTGGGTGGCTAGACCGAGAAGAAAGACAGCAATCACTGCAGTTCAGCTCACAGGAAGTCACATCCATAGGAAAAGGGGGAGAGCACATCAAGGGAACATCCCATAGACAAAAGAATCTGAACAATAGCCTTCAGTCTTAGACCTTCCCTCTGACAGAGCCTACCCAAATGAGAAGGAATCAGAAAACCAACCCAGGTAATGTGACAAAACAAGGCTCTTCAACACCCCCCAAAAATCACACTAGTTTGCCAGCAATGGATTCAAGCCAAGAAGAAATCCCTGATTTGCCTGAAAAAGAATTTGGGAAGTTAGTTATTAAGCTAATCAGGGAGGGACCAGAGAAAGGTGAAGCCCTGTGCAAGGAAATTCAAAAAATGATACAAGAAGTGAAGGGAGAAATATTCACGGAAATAGATAGCTTAAAGAAAAAGCAAACAAAAATTCAGGAAACTTTAGACACACTTTTAGAAATGCGAAATGCTTTGGGAAGTCTCAGCAGTAGAACTGAACAAGCAGATGAAAGAAATCCAGAGCTCAAATACAAGGTCTTCAAATTAACCCAATCCAACAAAAACAAAGAAAAAAGAATAAGAAAATATGAACAAATCCTCCAAGAAGTCTGGGATTATGTTAAACAACCAAACCTAAGAATAATCAGTGTACCTGAGGAAGAAGAGAATTCTTAACACTGGCAAAGCTGTTTCACAGAGGGAGAGAGTATGACTGAATCCAAAGTGCACTGGACTTGGAATCAGAAAGAACCTGGATTTAGTTCTTCACTTGGTCACTGGAGCAGGTTAAATAGTGGCCTTCAAAAGATAGATCTAGTTCCTAACCCTGGTACCTGTGAATGTGACTTTATTTGGAAATAGAATCTTTGCAGATGTAATTAAATTAAGGATCTCAAGATAAGGTCATGTTGGATATAAGGTGGGCCCTAAATTCAATAAAGAGTGTCCCTGTAACAGACAGAAAAGAAGATACAGACATGCACAGAGGGGAGGTCCATGTGAAGATGTAGGCCGAGATTGGTGTGATGTGGCTACTTCCCAAGAAATGTCAAGAACTGTGGGCAGCCACCAGAAGGTGGCAGACAGGCATGGAATGGGTTCTCCCTCAAAGCCTCCAAAAGGAACCAACCCTGCCGACATCTTGATTTCAGACTTCTGGCCTCCAGAACTGTGAGAGAATAAACTTCTGTTGTTCTAGGCCACCTGTAATTTGTTACAGCAGCTCTAAGAATCTAACACAGTCACTAAGGTGTAAAGTTACTGAACCTCTCTGGGGACTAAAGAGATCAGATATATAAAGGCACCTGGACATAGCAGGTACACAACAAGTGTTTTAAAAAACAATCAAGGTACGGGACACTGTTTACACTATGCTGAGTGAAAAAATATATATGTTTATCTCACATATAGAGCATCTCTTCAATTCTCCCCAAGAAACTGGTGACACTGGTTGCACTGGGAAAAGGGTGGCTGGGCAAAAGGGCTATGAGGGGAATGTGATGGTTTTGAAACACGATTGCAAATTCTTTGACACTCTCCCATCAGGAGGTGGAAGCTCTGACCCTTCCTTGAACACTGGTGGGCCTTTGTCCCTCTCCTAATGAATGCAATGGAATAGAATTTGTGCTGCATGAAGTCTGAGGCTGCATTTGAAAAGGGCATGCTGTGTCTGCAGGCTTCCCTTGGGACAATCGCTCCAGGAGTCATCAGCTGCCATTTTGAGATCCCAGCCGGGAGGCCACCAGTAGAGAAACCCACATAGTGTGCGACAGAGAGAAGAGAAAGAAGAGAGATGTCCAAGGAGCCTCAGCTGCTCTAGCCTCTAGCTTTTTTGAGTCTTCTCAGCTCCACCAACAAACATGAGTGATGCCATCTGAGATGGGGCCAGCTCCAGTCACTGTATAACAGCAACTTTGTGAGAACCAGAACGAGAACCAACTATCTGGGCCCATTCACCGTCAGCTTCATTACTGAATGAAGATACCATTGCTGTTTTAAGCCACTGTTTGGGGGAGGTTTGTTACATACAAATAGATAACTGAAACAGATACTCGACTTTTTATCCTTTATATATTTTGAATTTTCAATTACATGGATGTATTAAAATTAAAATTATCCCCCAAATTCCCTGGTATAGCTTTCAGCTACACCTAACCCTTAAAATGATTTAAGCAACAGAATTATTCCAGTTGCCCTTGGTCTGAATATCCTCTGGGACTTACTGCTAAGTGGGAATCTGCCTGGTGTGAATTGGGGAGTGCTGGGATGCCCCCTTGCCCTGCTCCAAATAAAAAACCTTGCTTCCTCAACAATGAAAATTAATAATGTCTTGGTGAATAACATATGCAAATATGTCCCATCTCATTAAAATTAAATAAATGCATCCCACCAACTATTTTCTAATTATAAAGTAAGAAACATATCTTCCAATGGAGGGACTGGCCATCAGCACCATAGCCAGACATCATGAGTAGAGGGATAGCGTAACATGATGTGACTCCAGATGCAATACATCATGAAGTATACAACGTCACCTGTGAAGTATTTGCTCCCAGAAGATTGAACCTGAATCTATTCAGGCTGTTAGGTCTACCTTTAAGTTTACCAGAAAGACAGGTGATAGAGAAACAAGTTCAACTGCATTCTGAAGTTACCATTAGACAAATCAGAATACGGAACAGCCTACAAGGCAAAAGGCCTGGTCTCTTCAAAACAATATTGGCAAAGAGGTGGGGAATCTGGCACCCTCACTCACTGCTGGTATAACTGTCCATTATCTCCAAGGCCAAGCATATTCCTGGCTTCAAAACCCCCCTTTCTACCTCAGTGCCAATACACATTTACAAATAAAACTTTGAGTTCATCAGAATTTACACATAAATGAACAACCATTCAAGAACCGACAAAGTACAATCTATCATTTAGGACAGAACATGAAGGATTTGATTCAGTTAGATTTATTGTGAATATGCTGCATGACAGCACTTTAGGTGACAGATGTTAGAGCCGAGATGATAACCAAATTACAGTGAATATTAGTGAAGTAAAGGAAGAATTTAACTGATACCTTCATGTCTCTCTCAAACTGGAGAGTTTTTGTTTGTTTGTTTGTTTGGTTTGGTTTTAAGGTAGTAATCCTTTGGGCTCATGAAGAATCCCTATAACAGTCCTAAATTGTTTTATGTACTTAAAGTAGCTTGAGACTGAGTTACAACTGCAATGTTAAGATAGCTAGTAGGTATGTTAGAACAAATTAATTATATCCAAAAAGCTCTTCATCTATTTACCAGGCACAGTTTTCTGCGATTCACTGTGCCATCCAAGTGGGACTCAAGCAACCTAATGAAACTCACTATTCATGCCTATAACGCAGCAGTAATATTTTAAGGCCATCTCATTAGTAGAAATATTTGCAATCAACCCATTTGGGGTGCCCTTGGAAAAAAATACGTGAAGCATATCCAAAGAACATAGTTCCCTTTCAGCACAGGGGTTATTTATCAAAATGTTTAGAGCAAATGGCAACATTAGATTTGTTCAGCTGGTTCATTCTTTCCCCCAGAAAACTATTTAAAGATGTCAGACCACTTAAGAATCTGCTGAGTTTAGAGTGAATTAACACAAAATTGTAAATGGTACTTTGCTTTCAGAGAGAGTAAACATTTAGGAGAAATTAGACGCAAAAATGATTGCCTCTATTTTTCTATCTGGTAGCTTCCAATAAGTTAATGCAGTACCATCCACACACCTATTTAGCTTTATTATTAAATTTAAAATGATATCGTGCTTTAAGAAATAAAGAATCTTTAAGAAATAAAGATCTAGGCCGGGCGCGGTGGCTCAAGCCTGTAATCCCAGCACTTTGGGAGGCCGAGACGGGCGGATCACGAGGTCAGGAGATCGAGACCATCCTGGCTAACCCGGTGAAACCCCATCTCTACTAAAAATACAAAAAACTAGCCGGGCGAGGTGGCGGGCGCCTGTAGTCCCAGCTACTCGGGAGGCTGAGGCAGGAGAATGGCGTAAACCCGGGAGGTGGAGCTTGCAGTGAGCTGAGATCCGGCCACTGCACTCCAGCCCGGGCGACAGAGCAAGACTCCGTCTCAAAAAAAAAAAAAAAAAGAAATAAAGATCTATAAAGCTGCTCAGTTTGCTCATCCATGCTTGCCCCTATAGATACCCCACGGCTTCTGAAGATAATGTCTGTTGGCCATTAGAGAGGGACCTCATTCCTGGGACTGTGAGAATAAGAGAGAATTCAAACGGAAGCATCTCAGTATACACAAGATTTTACTCTTTGCCTGTGACCCAATCCGCTGGCACATTTAGAGCCTCCCAAGCCCGAGACTGGCTGGCCTCCTTAAAAATTCAGACTCCGTCTTCATTCTAGTGTATTGGTTGAGAGAATGGCCTTAAATTCTGTCGTCTAACATTTACTTCCAGTAAAGAGGGAAATTACTCTTTGGGCCATGGCTTCTTCATCTGTAAAATAGGGATAATAAGAGTAACTACCTCATATAGCTGTTAGAAGGACTAAATAAGAAACACCATGTAAAGCACTTAGAACTGACTAGCACATCATCTTCACTCTTCTTCTCTATGATCGTTGTAGAAGACACCAAACTGGGCGCCAGCATTCAATGATGGAAGAGAAGAGGTAGCCTCCCCTCAGGACTCTCACAGGCTAGCTGAGGAGCAGACATGAAAGTGAATCACTGCACTGCTTTCATTGAGACATATCAATGCAGAGGCCATAGGAGATCTCTGCTACTCTGTTAGGGGTTATGCCAGGGATTTCTGAAATGCACCAGAACTTCACAGGACAGAGATACTTTGGCATGGCCTTGAAGGATAAATATTATGTGGGTGCCAAAGTAATTGTGGTTTTTGCAATTAAAAGCAATGACAAAACCTGCAATTACTTTTGCACCAACGTAATACAACTTTCCCTTCAGTTAAATGACCTAAAATCTGCCAGGTGCAGAGGCTCACGCCTGCAATCCCAACACTTTGGGAGGCCAAGATCGGGGGATCACCTGAAGTGAGGAGTTCGAGACCAGCCTGGCCAACATGGTGAAACCCTGTCTCTGCTAAAAATAATAAAATTAGCTGGGCTTGGTGGCAAGGTGCCTGTAATCTCAGCTACTCAGGAGGCTGAGGCATGAGAATCGCTTGAACCCGGGAGGTGGAGGTTGCAGTGAGCCGAGATCACACCATTGCACTCCAGCCTGGGCGAGAAGAGAGAGACTACATCTCAAAAAAATGACCTAAAATCACATTTAGTACTGTTTGCAATTATACCACATTACATAATGCTGCCACATGGAAAAGCCAGGGCAGGCTCACGTCACTCAGACGCCCAAGCATAGGGGATTAGAGATTATAGTGTTATTCTGTCTGCGTGTACATAGACACTGCTACACCTTTTCCCTAGGCCCAAGCTAACTGACAAATGTCCCTAGGGTTTTAAGTTGTCTAGAAATTTGGGTCAAACTAGGACTTTAAGAGTTATGGTAATGGCTTTCCTTGGGAGAAAGGTCACATAGAACTCCCTCTTGGCTTGAGAAAAAGTTAGTTTGCATTTTTGACACTACAGCTCTTAACACAGAGTTTCTCTCTCTATTTTGACCACTGAGAAGCTTGGGAATAAACTGGCCACTGACAATAGCAACGATACAAGGCTGCTCTTTCCTCTTGTTTTGAATTCTTACCCACATCTGACACCTTTGTTATTTAATTTTTATGGCATGCATTTTTGAAACAAGTTTAAATCCTCTCAGAATGGGAAGAAAAAAATGCTTTTAGGACTCTCAAATTTATGAGAAAGTAATTCAGTGGTACCTTTGGAGAGCAAATATCCCTTCTCCCCCTAAGGCTTCCTTTAACTTCCAGAGAATTTACTCATTGATAGATCTAGGATAACATTTTTAACCATCAGACACCAGGGGGCTGTTTTCCTGTGGGAAAAAAACAAAGTACCTTAATACAATTTTCTTGCAAAAGAAATAATTCAGATGTATTTGCTAGAGCAAGCAGTCCATCTAGTACTAAACTAGCTAAGGATATATTTGAAGGAGCATGGTGGAGAGGCCAGTGGAAACTCTGAAATCAGGGAGTTGGAGCAGCTCCACCAACCGGCCCAACTGGACGGCCACCAGGACCACTTCTCATAGAGGCTTGCAGGAGACAAACTGTGGCAATGGAAAGAACTAAAAGATTAGGAGATACACACACACACACACACACACAATCAAAACAAACTCAATAATACTACAGAGTCTGAACAAAAGGCCACTTTTAGGAATTATTTTTTTTAACTGGACTACTCCATTTGTCCCATGAGGATCAGTATAAAAGTCCAAGTAGTCCCTGCAATCAGAAAAATATATTTATATCAAATATCCTCACCACAACGAGAACTGAAGTGACAGCATTATGTAAAGCCATATAGACACAAGGACACTGTTGGGGAAGAAAGGTGTCTTTCCTCACTATTTGCTGGGTTTATGGCTGAGGCCCCTATAACAAAAGGCAGAAACAAGAGAAAACCATACAAGCGTATTCAAGTTTTACATGATATAGGAGTCTTCAGACCCAAAGAAACAGGGAAACCCACGTATTTTTATGCTAAGCTTAATGAAGAAGTGGATAGCTGTGGCAAAGTATGTTTGGACAAAGAGTGTATGATCTATGATCTAATGGTAATAAACTGGGAGGATCTTAGCAAGGCCTGTTTGTTCAGATTCTTCTCTATGCCTCTGTGTCTCTAGAGGCAAGGATATTCCTTTCCTTTGGGTATATGGGGGCACCTCTGGAATGAAGGTTTTGTAACCTGCTTCAGGGGAGTAGAATTAAGGGAAAGTGATCTTCCTGCTTCTGCTGTTTTTCCAAATGCCACGCTGCCATAATTTTGAGTAACATGTCCTGAACCCCATCAACGCATTTCATTCATGTAGCCACACACACACACACACACACACACACACACACACACACACGCACACACCAGCTACATATGGTTCTACTTGGTGTTAGTACATTACATATATTAACTCTTTACCTTTCCCAAGAGGCAGGTTTTAGGTTTCATCACCTCCATTGTCAGGAGATATAGAAGTTAACTAACTTGCTTGGCACACACTTGTGTCAGTGGTTGAGCTGAGTTTCCAACCCAGGTCTGGGCAACTCTTTTGTAAAGTATACAATTTCCACTTGGCCATATGAGTCAGAGAGGTGTATGTAGAAGAAAGACTTGCAGATACCTTGGAAGCCATGAAGAAACAGGGATTTGAAAAAAGCATGCTTTGCTGCCATGAAAGAGATTAATCCCACATCTTCTTTTCCCTATTACTAAAACCTCTTTACGATACTGAAGAAAATCTTGCATGGTTCAGTTTTGACACTGGCCTGAAAAGATTCTGTTGGCTGCTTATTTAAGAAATTTATGTTAGGCCAGGTGCGGTGGCTCACATGTGTAATCCCAGCACTTTGGGAGGCCAAGGTGGGTGGATCACCTGAGGTCAGGTGTTCAAGACCAGCCTGGCCAACATATAGTGAAATCTATCTCTACTAAAAAAAAAAAAGAATCACTTGAACTCGGGAGGCAGAAGTTGCAGTGAACCGAGATTGTGCCATCGCACTACAGCCTGGGCAACAGAGTGAGACTCTGTCTCAAAAGCATAGACCAGAAGCTAAAGAAATAGCAGCTATAATTGAGAAGCAGAGCAGGGATAAGAATCTATTTATAGACAAGGAGACTAAAGCTGGGGAGGTTGAGGGACTTACTCAAGACTACCCATGGGCACGGTGGCTCACGCCTGTAATCCCAGCACTTTGGGAGGCCGAGGCGGGTGGATCACAAGGTCAGGAGATTGAGACCATCCTGGCTAACATGGTGAAACCCTGTCTCTACTAAAAATACAAAAAAAAAAAAAAAAAAAAAAAAAATTAGCCGGGCATGGTGGCAGGCACCTGCAGTCCCAGCTACTCGGGAAGCTGAGGCAGGAGAATGGTGTGAACCCAGGAGGCAGAGCTTGCAGTGAGCCGAGATTGTGCCACTGCACTCCAGCTTGGGCGACAGAGCGAGACTCTGTCTCAAAAACAAACAAACAAACAAAAAAAACCAACAAAACAACAACAACAAAAACACCTTTGAAGAAAGGGCAGCGCTAGAAACTAAACCCAGGTCATCTGGTGTGAAGTCCAGCATCCTTTTCTCTAAATCTTGTTGGCTTCCAATTGTCCATGACACCACTGCATGATGCTAAGTGTGGCTTGCTTCCCCAACACATCCTGGCAGCTGCTATAACAAGCAGCCTCTGGTGCAGGTGCACTTTAGCTCAGTGAAAACAGCTGGAGGCTCTTCCTGGCAGCTTTGGAAGGAAATTTTCCCCATCTGTTGGCATGAGTGCGTAACAGGTTTTGAAAAGTGCAATTCAGAGCACTTCTGCTCCTGATTCCCTCTAACCAAACACATGTGTCAGGCAGGTTGCCCGAAGCCCTGATGGGGTGTGATGAACTCCAGGCTATGTTGTGGTTGAAATGATGGTGATGTAACTGAAGATACCTGGCCTCAATGATAAATGGGGAAATATGTTTATCTACTATAGTGGTTTGGAGAGAGAGACAGAGAAAGAGACAGAGAAAGAGAAAGAGATTGATTGAGCTTGCAGGCAGAAAAAGATTCAGATAAAGAAAGAATACTGGGCCCAATTTTTTTCCGAAGGATTTATAATGAGCTTACTTATGAGTCATCTGCATCTGAAAGTGAACCCATTTCCTTCATATTGGAATCCCACAATGTCAGCCTTAAACCAAATTGTGAAATAGGCACTGTTTACTACTCTCATCTTTCTTTCTGCTTTTCATTCTGCCTTCCAAAGCCCTTTCTTCCTGTAGTTCATTTTTGCAGTGAGGCCAGCCTCCCCACTCCCCACGACAGGCATAAGATTCTTCTTTTCCTCTACCTCATCCTCTGTCTAAATGCAATTGAGGAAGAAAGCGAAGCAAATGCTATTGATTCACATTAGTTGTGAATGACTGGTTGGACACAGGGGCTCACGCCTGTAATCCCAGCACTTTGGGAGGCCGAGGTGGGCAGATAACTTGGGCTCAGGAGTTCAAGACTGGCCTGGGCGACATGGCGAAACTCTATCTCTACCAAAAATACAAAAATTAGCTGGGCATGATGGCACATGCCTGTGGTCCCAGCTATTCAGGAGGTTGAGGTAGGAGGAGCACTTGAGCCTGGGAGGAGGAGGTTGCTGTGAGCTGAGATAGCACCACTGCACTCCAGCCTGGGTGAAAGAAGACCCTGTCTCAAAAAGAAAAAAAAAAAAAACATGAATGACTGATGGGCTTCCCAAGGTACTCACAGTTTAAGAATTGGCACACTCTACACAGTAAATTTTAGAAAAATTTTTCTCAAGATCTGAACTAGTTTATCTTCACAAAAGGAGATGATTATATTGAATTTAAACTTCCAGTCTCAATACAGATTTAAACACTAACCCACTGAAAAACATTTATTGGCTACCTGTGAAATGGAAGGTAGTGTGCTGGGGATGAGCTGGCGAAGAAGGAATCCTTGCTTGTGTGTGTTACAGTAAAAGAACCTGCAGTCGCCATTAGGAGGAGTCCATTGGTCACCCAGGGGCAGCACTGTTCTGTTGGTCCAGCGCTTTGTCTGTGTCAGAGAAGGAGAAAGGGGGAGGGCAGGGCGACTGGAAGGCTTTGCCAGAAGCGCCCATTCCTATTGGCTTTGTTCCCCACTCCCTGCCGGACCCCTGAGGCATTTGAGTTTACTACCCTGGTCTGAGAAGATATTCTTGCAATACATATTAGATATATTTTATAATGTTGGAGATGATTTTATAACGTTGGAGATTTTTGTTAAAATATAAAACAGTAACAAAATGTTAAAATGCAAAATGTTAAAATATAAGGCAATAATAAAACATTAAAATGCAACATTGAAAAATGAGCTTCCTTGGAGCATGAAGTCACCAAAAGGATTGGTTCCATTCGCTCTGCCTTCCCACCCTCCTAAAAATGTGTGTGCTAAAAAGTAAGGTACCAAGGTTTTATTTCTCCCTTTGTGTTCCTTGCAACTTCTGTGACCCCAGACAAGTTACTTTGCCTTTCTGGGTCTGTTTCCTTATCTGTAGAGAGAGAATTTGGATTCTAGAACAGTCAAACCCTTTTAGGTCAAATAATGCTCTAATGCTGCTGTAATTCTTTGCTGTCTCATAGACTCCAGTGAGATTTTAATAAAAGATCTTGGCATTTTTTTCACTGGTTACATGACTCAGGAATCTATCCCAAAGAAATACAAAGTAAAGGTTGTCAGAGAAAACAGCAGACTTTCATTTCCTGGGTAAAATGCTTACTCTAGGATCAAAGAATCCCAATATAAAGAAAGCCCAAAGAACTATAGAAGGGTAAAGACCAACAGAAAGCATAACTGATCATATGTAGTGTATTTCTAAAAGTGTAAGTTCATATGTACTAGATGCTTTTTGGAACCAAAAATGAAATTTAAAGTGTCAAAAGTATTTTTAAAGTTATCTTTTATGTTTCAGATCTCAAAATCACCAAATAAAAATATGGCTTGTCTCATGAGGCTGTATTAACAGGTTTCCAAGTAGACAATTTCCCCTATGTAGCTTGAGACTGAGGTCTAAAATTAGGTACTTAGCACAGAAAGGGGAAACTTTTGTACTAGCCTCTCCCTTACTAGAGGGTGGAGAGGTTATGGTTCAGGAAAAGAATTTGAAGTCTTTTAGAAGCGAGTGGCTTTTTCAAGAGAAAAAGGAATGATGAGCACGCTCAGTGAGGTTTATAGGTGACAAGTCCAAGACAGGAAGCAGCCTGGTGACAGAGGCCACAGCTGGTGGACTAGTCGTAAATAGACCAGTGCTTAATTCCCAAGCATGGGCCAGCTTGCAAGTCGCCCTCTTCACATACTGCTATCAGGGATCTATGTATGGAAAAGAGGATAGAAGAAATAATTAGAATCATAAGATACTAGTTAGAGTGTTAGAACCAAAAGAAAATCCAGAGACTTGCTAGTGTCACTACCTGATTACACAGATGGAGAAATGAGGCCCAGAGAAGGAAAATGCAACCTCAAGCAACTCCCTCCTAGCATAACTGGCTTCCAAACCCAGGTCTTGAGACTCCCAAATTCACTTTTTACTACAAAAAAAAAAAAAAAAATAAAAAAAAAAAAAAAAAAATCCTTGTTTGAGCAGTAAATCCCTGGGTTGAAAATACTTGCAAATACGTGACCTAACCTCCCTGAGCTTGCCTGCACGCAGACAATGCAATAGGACCCCATTCAAGTCAATCTTAGTAACATATCAATTGGTATGAAATAATTCACTCTTTCCTTCCTCTGCAGACTCTATAAAATATAATTGCTGAGGAATGCTGTTATCATTCATCACTGTGATATCAATGTTTAGTTTGTCATGTTACTTTTATGAGGAGACTTCAAAAACTTAGTGAAAAAATTGAATTAAAAGATAAAAATTAAAACCATAAACTTTCTCAACATAAGCCCCATGAAAGTTAAGAAGACACTTTTGTAAGTGATGATACCAGCCATTCATTTCATCTGTAAAGAATTGAGGGTCCTGGGAATTTAACTATGTTAGTGCAGTCCTTTTTACAATGTGTGGTTTTTTTTGTTGTTGTTGTTGTTTTTTTTTTAGATGGAGTCTTGCTGTGTTTCTCAGGCTGGAGTGCAGTAGTGTGATCTCGGCTTAATGCAACCTCCACCTCCCGGGTTCAAGTGATTCTCCTGCCTCAGCCTCCTAAGTCGTTGGGATTACAGGTGCACACCACAACACACAGCTAATTTTTGTATTTTTAGTAGAGACAGGGTTTCACTATGTTGGTCAGGCTGGTCTCAAACTCCTGACTTTGTGATCCAACTGCCTCATCCTCCCAAAGTGCTGGGATTACAGGCATGAGCCACCATGCCTGGCCCCTTTTTACATTATTAACTGACAAAAAAAATGGGTGCTCTTTAAAGAATTTTTTTTAAGATTAGGAAACAAACAAACAAACAAAAATCAGAAGGAGCCAAATCAGGGCTGTAAGGTGGATGCCTAATGATCTCCCATTGAAACTCTGGCAAAATTGCCCTTGTTTGGTGAGAGAAATGAACAGGAGCGTTGTTGTGGCGGAAAATTACTCTCTAGTGAAGCTTTCCCAGACATTTTTCTGTTACAGTTTTGGCTAACCTTCTCAAAACACTCTCATAATAAGCAGATGTTATCATTCTTTGGCACTCCAGAAAGTCAACAAGCAAAATGCTTTGAGCATCCAAAAATCTGTTGCCACGACTTTTGCTCTTAACCACTTTCGCTTTGACTGGGCCACTTCCACCTCCTGGTAGCCACTGCTTTGATTGTGCTTTATCTTCAGGATCATAGTGTTAAGGCCATGTTTCCTCTCCCGTTACAATTCTTCAAAGAAATGCATCAGGATCTTGATCCTAGTTGTTTAAATTTCCCATTGAAAGCTCTGCTCTTTTCTGCCCCTGATCTAGGTGCAACGATTTTGGTACTCTTCAAGTGGAAAGTTTGCTCGATTTTAATTTTCCAGCCAGAATAGGGTAAGCTGAACCAGTTGAGATGTCCATGGTGTTGTGTATTGTTTCTGCTGTTAGTTGTTGGTCCTCTTCAGTTAGGGCACAAACAAGATGATTTTTTTCCTCGCAAATTGGTGTGCATGGTCTGCTGCGGAGCACTTCATCTTCAACATCATCTCGACCCTTCTTAAAACAAGTTATCCATTTGTAAATTGCTGATTTCTTTGAGACATACACTTTTTGTAAATCGTTAATGCTTTCACCAAGCTTCACCATCAATTTGATGTTTGTTTTTGCTTCAATTTCAGCAGAATTCATTTTGCTGTTATATGGACTTTTTCAAACGGATGTCTTATCTTTCTTAGTGCCTCAAGCTAGATCCTGTTCACACATGTTATAACAAATTAGCATGAGTTTATTTTGGTGCCAAAAAAGACATTGAAAGCCATGCATAATTTTTCCATAGTACACATTTTCCATGAACTTTTTGAACATCCCTTGTATTGTATCCCTAAAATGTCTGGGCTAGAAGTTGAGTCCCAGAGACAGTTGCAAAACTAGATTGACTCAAATAGTATGCTGTAGTGGGAACCACTTGCAACTTATATTAATAGGATTACTATCAGTGTGAGACGGGTTCAGTTGTCATGCTGAGGGGTCAATTAGTGAAGAGGACAGAACTGAGGCACCTGAAGTCAATTCTGCAAATGATAAGATGGGGCTACCAACTAAGTTCAGAATGCTGTCAATTCCCAAGTGGCCAATTCCCAATGAAATCCCGACAGTGCCCACAGCTAGTGGAAAGATATTATCTACAGCTATGCTCACTCCTAGCAAAGAGAAACATTTACCCTCCCTTTCCCCAACTTGTTATTCCTCCCCATCCCCACACCTCCCCAGTCTCTTTGCCTTGATAAATAGATTTTCTCTATTCGTAGTAGAAAAAAGTAGGTCTCTGTCAATTCTGTATGTCACAAGGGGCCCCCATTAGGCTTTGTTTCCTGACCAAGCTTTCCTGGTGAAATTCCACCTGGACCCCAGTTCTGTGTGTGCTGTTACATGGTCTAAGACAAATCAGTCTCTCTGGGTTTCAGGTTCCCTCATCTATAAAGTGGACTAGATAATTCCAGGTCTCTAACTCTAAAATTCTCAAGATTTAGTAACATTTTTCTGATCTTACAAGTGGCAGCAAACTTCTAAAACAAAACCTTGTCATTGTTTATTAAATGTATAAGGCAGTAAAGACAATGAAAGGTCAAGTTGTATGCTTTTGAAAAATATTTCTATTCTTGTGATATACTCTAAACATTTCATTTTCTGCTATCCTCATTGTCCATTACAGCGACAAGGACACAAGAAACATCTGAAATTATGGGTTAATGACCACAATAGAACATAATCTTACATTAAGTGAAGTCAATATTAGGTTTCCTATCAATGGGTAGGTAACAGCTCCTTCTACAGAGACAAAATCTGAATGAAACGATAACTAAGATGGGCCAGTTTTCCATTCCAGAAGATATCATGGGGCAGTCACGGGTGTCTAAGGTATCTGCGGTTGGGTCATTCATATCTATCTATCTATCTATCTATCTATCTATCTATCTATCTAGTCATCTATCTATCTATAATCTATCTATCTACTATCATCTATCCATCATCTATCTATCATCCATCTATCTATCTATCTATCTATCTATCTATCTATCTATCTATCTATCATCTATCTATCATCCATCTAACATCGATCTATCATCTATCTATTCATTTTTGCATTTATTCTTTTATAATTTTTATAACTTAAGGTAGCTTATGTAAGTTATTAAGCAACCCAAAAATGTTTAAGCATGTCTCTTTTTTTATTAAGACAAGTTACTAGAGGGTACAAAGTAACAAGGAAAAATGTTGCAACACTAGGTGTACTGTTCTTCTTTTGATAGTCATAACTCACTCTTGGAACTAAGTCATATACAGCCAATAATCCAAATTAGGAAACTTCCCATAAAGAACCAGTTGTAATTTAAAATACTACCGAAAGTAGCCATCTGTGCATAGGTAGACACTCATTCCCCTACCAGTGGAGTAAGAGAAAGGAAAAGTAAGAGTCATTAACATTTGCTGTCAATACATTCATTAACATTAGAAATGTTAGTTCAATGTGTTAATGTTTATCTTGTACGCAAATTCTTACATAATTCTTTGGTCTTGAACAATTGCAAAGTATATGAAGTAGAGACCCTCTTAAACCCAGACCCACATTTTGGCACAAATGCAACGCTCCCAGAACTGAGTGGTCTGGAGTTACACATTTTTTACACACAGAGAATGATCATTCTTGTCCCTTTGCTAGGGACCCTAGCCCACACTTTCCTCCAGGTATCAGAGGAAGCTGCATCTATCTTAGATAAATGCACAGATGGGCAAATCTAAACAGATATTTTTTATTCTACAAAATGTGGCAATGCGGTACAACTTGAAAATTCTAATGTTTTCATCACAGCCCTGGGCTATCACCTTGCTACTACCTAAAAAAGCCTGAAATCACCTCACATTGGAAATCGCCCCACGTATCTTTTTAATAGCCGTGAGACTATACCTCTAGATAAAATGTTCTAGTTCTGTCTGCAACAGTTTGGCAATAGAAGGTTGCAGCCCTCTCCTCATCCATGTTGTGTTTTTCAGTAGAGATGGGATCTCACTATATTGCCCAGGCTGGTCTCAAACTCCTGGGCTCAAGTGATCCACCCACCTCTGCCTCCTAAAGTGTTGGAATTACACACATGAGCCACTGTGCCCAGCCATCCTTTTCTTTTTCTAAGTTAAAGTGGAATCTGCAAAAGCTACTTATGCCAGGTTCAGTTTATTGAATGTTTATTGAGTGATTATTATGTAATTGATAGCTCGATAGCTGGCCTAGCAGATGCCAACCATGACTGCACTTTACAGTCACCTGGGAAACTTAAAAAAAGAAAAATGGGATGTGCCAGCACCCAATGTCTAAGAGATTCTGATTTAATTGGTCTGTAATGGGATTTAGTCATTAGAGCTCTCCTGATGTTTGTAATGGGCTGCCAGGGTTGAGAACAACTGAACTCAGTCCTGGAGGCACAGAAATGAACATGGCAAACCCCTCCCTTCATGGTCTTTGGATAATTTATGACTGGCACTAACGCTTTACCTTGGGAAAGGCAATCATCAATTTGGGCTTAGGTGACACTGTTTGCAAACGATGGCGATTACTTTGGTAAAAAACATGCACTCTCTGCGAGCCAAATGAATAGCCCCACATGGTTATTTTTAAATTTTTCTGATTTGTTTCAGTGGCTGTTTCTCAAAGGCACAATTTTCTCTCTTTCAGCTGAAGCAGCCCATTCAACGCGGATAGCCGTTCTTTCCTGCCCAAGGTTCTCTCAGTCCTTAGTTCAGCAACTGGCACGACGACAACACACCATCAATCTTGGCTCAGCCGCAGTAACCCCGCAGAGCTGATCACAGACAGAACATCAATTTTGTCATAGGAGACATGCCTGGTGAGGTGTTTATGACTAAACTGTTTATAAGACTTTGCTGCAAATGCTATTGTTAATCACATGGGATAGATTAAAAATATCCCTCCTTATTATTATTTTTTTTTTTTCTTATCCCCTTGAGCAGGAATCAGGGATGTGTTTCACCAACTCAGAGCCTGGGACAATCCTGACCGGTGTCGGAAGCTTCCCTGAAGTCCAGTACAATTGGCCTCTGGGAGCCTGTATCCAAGGGTGCTGCTGTGCCACTGGAACCTCCAGAGAGGAGGAAGGGCAGGCATTTCCTGTCTGCTCTCCTCAGTACCCCAACCACCACCACCACTGCCTCTGACTTCTTTTGTATAAACAAATATTTGCCTCAATGATCCTGTTTGCAGTTAAGTCCTTTGCTGGCTTCAATTCTGCCCTCAAGCTGAGCCTACTTCCTCTCAGCCCCTACCACAGAACCACTGTTGGTGATAGCAAACAGTTATACCAGGGCCATAACCAGCAATTCTGGAGACGGACATTCTCCAATCAGTCTTCCTGTACTCCCCACTTCACCCACCCAAGTCTGAGCCCAGCACACACACAATGGGTCCCTCTCTCAACTAATGAGATTTCATTTCCATCCTTGTCTTTCAGGCTTACCCATAATATTCGTGGGGTCCAGGGCAAAAGGCCAAATGATGCCTCTCACATTGTAGATGTAAACAACTAAAAGTTACAACTCAAATCAACTAACTGTTAAATAACATACATTTTATCCCCCTATCTTGATAAATACACACCCTTGTAATGACATTTGCTTTTCCTTTTCAGCTACTTAACTGAATTACATTTTTGTATTTTCTACATTTATCATGATTTCAACCTCTACTCATTCTCAATGATATAAAATATTAAAATATAATTTATCACAAGTACACAAATCTTGAATATATCTTATCAAACATTTAAATTAAATGTTAAAAATTAAAATTACTTTTATACTTTTGAAATTGCATTTCTACTGAAATATTCAAAATTTTCTATTAAAATTAGAAAGCAAGACACAAATTATACATCATGATATCAAAGTGTTAAGTGTTTAAATAATGCAGAAATGATAAAATTTGCTTTTTTCCAAATTTATTTGTCAATAAATATTTTAATAAAATTTAATGTATGCAAAATTCTAGGATTCATCTGGGAGGCCAAGGCGGGTGGATTGTCTGAGGTCAGGAGTTCCAGACCAGCCTGGCCAACATGGTGAAACCCCATCTCTACTAAAAATACAGAAATTAGCCGGGCATGGTGACAGGCACCTGTAATCCCAGCTACTCGGGAGGCTGAGGCAGAAGAATCGCTTGAACCCAGGAGGCAGAGGTTGCAGTGAGCTGAGATTGTGCCATTGCACTCCAGCCTGGGCAACAAGAGTGAAACTCCATCTCAAAAAAAAAAAAAAATTCTAGGATTCAATTTCTATCTGGATAGTGAGGTAAATTATCAGCATTATACTTTACACATGCTATGTCTATTTCTACATATATGCACATTTGAGGGAAATATTAATCTTTAAAATCTTTCCAAGCATTCCTTAGTTGCCACGTGCAACTGCTGCAACTACTATGACAGTTTGTGAGTACCTCTGGTACCACAAATGGAAGCATAAGTAGAAGCAAGAAAATAAACATTGAGTACTATTGGCAAATAATAAATAATCAATAAGAATTTACTATATTCAGGTTGCCTGAGTGGAAGAACTTGACAAGTTAATTTGTCTTTTCTCTCACTACATGCTTCAACATTCAAATGCTCCCAGGACCCTAAAGCAGTATCTGTCTCTGTCTCACCAGTAGCACAATCTAGAAACCATGGCCTTCAAATGAAGTCACATTTTGTAACAATTTTGATTCAGAAACCTAAGGCAAGAGGTGTAAAAAGGCATTCCCTGGGGCTTGATCAGTTAAGTCAAAGTGTGTGTTTTGGGTTATGGGTCCTGCTGAGTCAGAGCTGAGTATCAGATCTCAACTAACAGAGATACCACTGTCTGTGTGCTCTTAATAAATTCACTGTGTGTTGGTGTGGTCCTCTAAAATGTGGGACCCAGAGAAGAGACCCCTCTTGCCTAGGTCTCTCATCACTTATCAAAGGGCCTGACTCAGAGCTAGAATAAGTTCTCAACCACAGCTGGGGAATGATGGCATACTTTAAAAATATTTAACATTGGTAATTCTGCTTCCAACCATGGCAAAATAATTGGAATGACACCCCCACCATAACCCGTAAACTTAATAGAATATACTAAATAACTGTTTTTAGACATTAAACATCAGGCAGCACAGGACTGTGCTCTTGCAGGAAAAGGAAATAAATGAGGTCAGTTGCAGGATTGCCCTGGCTTTCTGTCTGGAGTGTCACTTTCTGGAAAGTAGCAGGGGGAGGAGATCCCAAGCAGAGCACAATTGAATCTCTGAGACAGACATTGAAGTTCAAGTAGGCAAAGGTAGCTGTCATCTAGGAGGCAGAGAAAACATTCCAGAAATTTGCTCAGGGTTTCTTTCAAGTCCTTTGCCAATACTAAACCATGAGTTTATAGGGTGGAATTCCTCTAGGTCAGGCAAAGAATGACTGGGGAACTATAAACAAAAGAATTTCCAGAGCTCACACAGGCCTAGGTGATGTTGCAGTTCTGATCAACCAAAGTGATCAGCCTACTCAAGGCATCTGGTAGAACCTCAAAAGAGTCACATCTTAATAATAAAATGAACTAGCTCTGTACTAAAGTTTACTGTACACCTGCCCTAACAGAGCTTTTAAATAGGCTTTGGAAGGATAAAGATGATTAGCAAGTATTGCTATCTACCACAGCACAGTCTAACACCCTTTATAGAAAGGAAATAAAATCCAGTATTCAATATCCCAAAACTCAAAATGTCCAAGATTCAATAAAAAATTATTACTAGCCATGAAAAGCACTAGCAAAATGTGATCCATAACTTAGGAAGAAATCAGTCAATAGAAACAGATTCAGAAATGGCAGAAATAATGGAATTAGCAGACAAAGATATTAAAGTAGCTATTGTAAATATGTTCAAATATATAAAGGAACATAAAACTGAGAAGAGAAATTAGAAATATTTAAAAAAACAACAGAAATAAAGAAACTCTAGAAATAAAATATTCAATGTGTGGGGAAAAAATTCACCATATGAAATTAACAGCAAATTGGATAGTACAGAAGAAAAGATCTGTGAACTTGAAGATGAACCAATCAAAACTATTTAAACTGAAGCAGAGAGGGAAAAAAGACTGAAAAAATGAACAGAGCTTCAATAATCTTTGGAAAATATCAAGTAATTTAATATAGATGTAATTTGATTCCCAGAAAGATGGTGGGATATAAAAATAGTTCAAGGCCAAGAGAATAAAAAGACAAGCCACAGACTGCTCTTGCAAAAACACATATCTGGTTTTTTTCAGTCTGTTTTGTGTGTGTGTGTGTGTGGTTTTTGTTTTTTTTTTTTTTGGCAAAACTCATATCTGATGGTATTTGCAAACACATATTTGATAAAGGACTTGTATTGAAAATGTAAAAGGAACTCATAACAATCAACAAGAAAGCAAACAACCCAATTAACAAGAAAGCAAACAACCCAATTAAAAAGCGGGGAAGGGCCGGGCGCGGTGGCTCAAGCCTGTAATCCCAGCACTTTGGGAGGCCGAGACGGGTGGATCACGAGGTCAGGAGATCGAGACCATCCTGGCTAACATGGCGAAACCCCGTCTCTACTAAAAATACAAAAAACTAGCCGGGCGACATGGCGGGCGCCTGTAGTCCCAGCTACTCGGGAGGCTGAGGCAGGAGAATGGCGTGAACCCGGGAGTTGGAGCTTGCAGTGAGCTGAGATCCGGCCACTGCACTCCAGCCTGGGTGGCAGAGTGAGACTCCGTCTCAAAAAAAAAAAAAAAAAAAAAAAAAAG